>NC_056749.1:543128151-543173151 GCF_019279795.1 Protopterus annectens
CTAAAATCCTTGAAAAATGCATTCCTACCCAGCTGCTCAAATTTTTCCTTCAGGAAAACCTTCTAACACCCACTCAACATGGTTCCCAGACAAATTACAGCACTTCTACTGCAGTCTTATCTTTTACACACACTATAGATGAAACCAGAGACAATAATCAGCTTGTATCCTGCCTTTTCCTTGACCTCTCCAAAGCCTTTGACACTGTCTCTCACTTATACTCCAGTCAAAACTTGCTGATCTCAGTCTCTCAGGTCTCTCCCTTGGCTGGTTTACCAGTTACCTGGCCAATAGGCAACAATCTATCCAATGGCTCTCTTCCTGCTCCTCCTTTCTACCAATCACATCTGGAGTAACTCAGAGTTCTATCTTGGGCCCCCTTCTGTTCAATATTTTCACCAATGATCTCCATACCTTTTGGAAACAATCCTCCCATATTCAATATGCTGATGATTCTACACTCATCTCCATTTCTAACAATATCTCTGACCTCCATGCTGTCACCCAGGCCTCTTTCCTATCCATTGAAAAGTGGCTCTCTGATAACCATCTCATCTTAAATCCAAAAAAAAAAAAACTCTTGCTGTTTCTCCCACATTCTCTCTGTCAACACAAATCAGCCTTTGTCATCACATCCTCTGACACAACCATCATTAATCCCGACCCCGACACTAAACTCTTAGGTACCATCATAGATGATGAACTCATTTGTAACTTGCATATCCTCCACAGTATTAAAAAAACATCAAAAACTTGGTCTACTATAATGAAATCGAAAATTTCTTACCTCTAACTCTAGACTCTCCCTGGCTCAAGCTCTCCTTCTCCTCTCCCTTCTCTATGCCACTCCTATCTTTACTAACTTGCAATCTACAGTTGTGACTAAATTCCAACAAACATACCACAAAATTGCTAGATTTGTCACTAACACTCCACACAACTTCCACCACTGCCTTGCACTCAGCATTCTTCAATAGGTGGAACTCCCACAACAACTCCTACTATCACAATTTCAAATCACACACTCAGTACTTTATAAACAATCTTCCTGTCCTTCTGTCTCCTCCCTTGTTTCTTATTATACCCCCATTCGTCCCCTTCATACTTCCAATCAGCAACTCCTCAACATTTATAAACTTAACAAACATTGGAAAATGACTGTACAAATGCTCTGTAGTCCAAGCCTGGAACAAACTCCCCTTATCCATAAGATCAATCCTCCACCCCAATCACTTCAAAAAGGAACTTAGACTACTCTTATTTAACTCGAAGTCCTGCTCCTGTCATGACCCTACCTAATTCTTCTCTCACTTTTATTACACAGTCACCTCACTCCATCATTTCCTATTCTTCCTTCTTAACACATAGTTTTACTACTCATTAGACCCAAATGCTTAACCACTACATCACATGTAAATATGCATACATATCATTACTACTTTCAGTGTTTTCTATGTACTGGTATTATAACTGTGTTTTGATTTTTTACTTGCTTTATGTACTATACTTTCTATTTACTGTCTGCTTTATGTGCTTCATAAATGACTTCTATGACTTGCACTGTACTTATAAATACGGTTGAAATAATATCTTTTCTGTACTTGTATTATAGTCGTATATTGATTTTTTTTTTTGCTACTTGCCTTATGTACTATACTTTCTATTTGCTATTTTGCTGCCTTAGAACACAAGACCTCTAAATTTGTGTTGTACACCAAATATGCTTATTAGGGTCTATATTATTTCTTTGACAGCTTAGGTTGTCGAATGCTCAATGATCGACACCTAAGCGTCAAAATTTTAAAATTTCAAACGGCCATATAAGCAAATTCTTTCCTCGGGAAAGAGTTTGCAGGGCCTTCTGCAAATAAAATTAACTTTTCAATCTAAATATAGTGGGGGGGGGCTTTGCCCCCCACACCCCCCCCTAACTAAATATACCAACTCTAAGATCTCTCTACATTGGGGAAAGGGCAAATCCCCGATAATGGCCAAGAGAATTCTTTTCCGTGGAAAGAATTTGCTTATATGGCCGTTCGCAATTTTGAAACTTCGACTCTTATGTGTCGATCATTGAGCATTCGACAACCTAAGCTGTCGAAGAAATAATATAGACTCACTTATTATGCTGCATTTCTATGTATTAGAGCTTTTCTCCTCGGGTCTCCACTGAAAATGAGCCACTGGGTCTGTTGGACCAACCCTGTTATCAAATGTCAAATAAATAAAATAAATAAACTGCAGGTTACTGAAAAGTTTACCCAGCAAACAGAAGTGAAAGGCCAAAAATGGCCTAAGTACTGGATAAGAGAGTTTTAATTTTTGAAGGTAATTTGCGAGTATGAAGTATGTTCCTCATTTCTTTAAATGTTACAATTTAGTCTACAAGTATGAAAGGTGTTACCCATTTCTGTTCATTCTGCCAAATGCATATTCATTGGGTGATGTGAGTTTTTCTAAGCTTATTACAACCTGTGTAACTAAATGTTAAAAATAATTGATACAAGAGCCTATCTTTTAGTTTGATATTATTCAAGGTAATTTGAATGGTGAAGCATTTAATGAGTGTTAACCATAATGTAATGTAAATCTTGAGTTCTAGTTGGAATATGCTGATGTATTAATCATTTACTAAAGGATAATCTATAAGAAATATACAACATGAGAGTAATTTCCCTTAAATTTTGCTGATACCCAATGTAAAACAAATGTAATGGGCAGGTGCTTGTATTTAGCAGGTTTGAATGAAGTATAACCAACATTTGTATTTTTCTCTGTTAACATTTGTACTTAAATGTTCAGAAATATGATTAATAAAGATCCTAATCAATTTTCTTCTTAGTGAGCAATATTTCTATTACAGTACAAGATGGAATTTAATGATATGAAAGTATTAAAGTAGAGAAGATGGCATATGTACCCCTTAAACAACTACCCCTTAATGCTGTACTATACTTCAATAACACCTTCCTTCACATACTTGATACACCAGCTCCCATTCATATGAAAAGAATCAAAAAGAACCCAGCACCATGACTCTCTAAGGAATGTAAACACCTGATGAAGGAAACGGACCTAGCCTGGTCAACCTGGAAACAAAACAAAAATGAACAAAATCATGTTAATTTCAAAACAGTACATAACAAAGAGACACAACTAATCAACAGAGATAAGAAGTCATATTATTCCCAGCTTCAACTCCAGCATAAAATGAACCCCAGTAAATTTTGGCACTCCATATCTTCTCTACTTAACCCTGGAAGAAATGGAGAGCACACCCTATCACCAGATACCTCTCCATCACAAATAACCGAAAACTTTAACAAGCACTTCATAAAATCAATTTCTGACCTACTAACACCCCATAATGCTAGACGCTCCCCACCCTTCAACCTATTCAGACACCAACCCTAGGCCATTAACTACTTCTAACTCTGTCATTACTAACCCGCCTACTCAACAAAATGTCATACAAACCCCATTTTCATTTCAGCCCATACCCATTGACACCATTAAGAAATTGCTACAAAAACTAAAACCCTGCTCTACCTCAGCTGACAATCACCCCCCATACTACCTCAAACGGGCTACTAACTCAGTCGCCTACCCAATCACTATCCTTATAAACAGGTCTTTATCTAAATTAGAAGTACCTACCATATGGAAACAATCACACGTGTCACCCCCATCCACAAAGGAGGCAGTTCTTTTGATCCACCAATTTTCCATCCTATATCCATCTTGTCACTCATATCCAAAATTCTCAAGACAGGTATCCATCAGCAGGTAATGCAATATCTATTGCAAAACAACCTTTTAACCAAAACCCAACGTGGCTTTTGACCTAGCCACAGCACAGCTACAGCCCTATTATTTTTTACGGATGCTATGAACAAGGCCAGAGATGCAGGATGCTATACAGCCTCACCATTCTTAGATCTCTCCAAGGCCTTTGACACAGTGTCTCACCCCTTACTTTTGAACACACTGTCTAGCTTAGGCTTCTCACGTAATACAGTAAAATTGTTTCAGAGCTACCTCAAAAATTGTAAACAAGCAGTGAAACTGTCCAAAGAACTCTCACCCTACCTCTACAACCCTACTAGAGTCCCCCAAGGCTCCATCCTAGGACCCCTACTTTTCAACATTTTCACAAACAACCTTCACACTACCTCTCACCCTGGGACTGTCATTCAATACGCTGATGATTCCACCATAATCTGCGCTGCTCAATCACTACCAGAACTACTTTCAAAAACTTAACAGTCCTTTACTGCAGTTGAATCCTGGCTAAGAAATGCCCAAATCTGTCTTAATCCAAAGAAGACAAAACTAGTACTCTTCCATCCCCAAAACACCTTCCCTGTCACTGATCATTTCAACATCCTTACATCTGACAGCACTGTCATAGAAATGGTGCAGGAAACCAAACTGCTAGGTGTTATCATCGACAGTAAACTTTCATTTTACCCCCATATACATCAAAATATAAGGAAAACTCATTAAAAACTGGGACTGTTATATAGAAACAAACATTTCTTTACTGCAGCAACCAAAGCTACCCTTGCAAAAACATTTTTACTTCCCTCCCTTCTTTATGGTGCCCCTATCCTAACTAATTTACAAAATTCTAACCTAAGCAAGTTGGAACAGTGCTACAACAAAGTTGCAAAGTTTGCCACAAACTTTAAATATCACACACACCACTGTAAACCACTCCTTCAATTAAACTGGCTTGACCTCCCCAATCAACCTGCCTTTATTCAGCTATCCACCTTTCACAATCTTATTTTCAAGCCTACTGCCTGTCCTGCACTAGCCAATCTAGTCACACCATACACACCAAATCGATCCCTATGATCAGAAGACAAAAATCTCTTAGCTATCTCAAAACCCACAAGAAAACCTGGTCACTATCTGTATTCATACTCTGTCTCTATACATTTGAATTCACTACCTCTAGCTACCAGGTCTATGCCTGGCCTAACCCATTCCAAAGCCTCTTTAAAAAATCATCTCAAAAATACATGGCTCTGCTCCTGCATAAAGCCTGCCTAATGCTCAGGTCTTCCTCTTCTGTCACATTTCAATCCCTCACAAACTGCAAGATTCTAACGCTCTTCTAATTCCTTCTCTGCTTCTATACCATATCCTTAAGCTATTGCTCAGGATTTATTGCTTCTATTCTTCTTAACTCTCTCTCACTGTCTATCTGCATCACTAACTTTCTGGCTGCTGTTTTCCTAACCTAAACTAACATTCTATTTTGCATGTACTATTACAGTCAATGTCGCACACTACATTACCTACATACTATTTTCTGGACACTGTCTACATCATGTTTGGTGAGAGTGACTATTATTGTCTGTAATGTTTTAACTGTATACAATTGTCTAGCTGTGTAGTAATATATTGCAACATCTTGTAGCAGTTTGTTCTTTCAACTTATTTTTGTATAGTATTTCTAATGTAATTTCTATTGTATTGGGTTATACTTTATTTGTATTGTACTGTGTGCGGAGCTTTTCTCCCCGGGCCTCTGCTGAAAATGGGTTCTGTAGACCCAGTCAGACCCACCCGGTAAACAAATATCAAATAAAATAATAAATAAAAAATGTAAGCCAAGTGATGGACTAATAAAAACATTGCATAATGAAAGAAGTGTGTGAAATTAAAGATATGAGTAATAACTAGCGTATAGTAAAATATCTACCATTCTGGCGAATAACCATTTGAAAAAGTAAATCAAGTGATGTTATGAAAGAGTTGTAAGAAAATACAAACTTTTGTTATATATGGCAAAGTATTAACTGTATTAGTGAACATATAATATGATGATGATGTTTGCATATTTTTGTTTATCTCTTCAATTAAAAACATGCAAAATAAAGTTGTGTCTCACTTCTACTTCAAACCTTTCCTTTCCTAGTGTCACCCCTCACCAGATCAACCTATCACATATTCTGCATGAGTCTTTCAACCATAGCTTCACTTGAGACAGTGGTATATGCCTGACTAAGTATTCCAAGGAATGACTGCTATAATCTGCATAAACCCTTCTCTGCCTGATAGAACCTATCCTATCCACTCCACTTATCCAACAGAACCTTCACTGGTCCAGTTCTCCCTTATATCTCCCAATATGATTTATTCAATGTCAGATAGCTTGCTGACCCCAATATTTTACCCTTCCCCTTATACCTGGAGCCCCCTTTTGTTTCTTTCACCTTCAATTCCTGTGGCAGAAAAAAAAATTCCACATGAAAATAAAACCCCAACTTTAACCAAAATTTTGTAAAGATTTCTAATATCATTGGCAATTATTATCTAATCTGAAAACAGTACTGTGAAGTCATCCATGTACAAATAAAAACTATATCTATCTTCCGCAGCTCCTTCCTAAACTTTCTTGTTAACACCTCAATCACATAAAAAACAACAGCACATTGGATAACCCTGCCTTTGCACTCTTGCCACTCACCATTCCCACCTCTTCTGACTACTATCAGCTGTCAGTCACATATGCCATGCTTTTATAGTGTCCTGGCTCTCTCAAAAATTCTACGATCCAGGTTGATCCTTTTGAGTGCCTCAGCCATAAAAACCTTGATCACCTGAATCATATGTCTTTCTTATTTCAAACAACATTTCTCTTCCTGGAATATAATGCATCCCCAGTATTAATTCTGTTTGCACTTGGAAGACTGATTTGTTCCACTGTCACAGATATGTCACTTTTTAATGGAAACTGGGGAGGTAATAGTTTCAACAGATATATCACACCAAGAAGTAAGCATAAACACATTAGACTACAACTCCATAATCTGCCAGATTGCTAGGATCCTCTTTGTAAAGAGAGATGTATTAACATCACACTGTGTACAAGAAGTTATACAACAGAGCTGGCATAAGTAACAGAAATCAGGGCAGTCCTCTAAAGGTGACAAGCCTGCCTAGTACACTGCAATAGTCAGTCAACATGAAAGCTGAAATGGGAACACTGACAGAGGAGAGGCGAGGATTGCTCTTATGTTAAAAGAGAGATGGAACAAGGGAAGGCTAGAGAAATGCCTAGAGAATTCACGATGTGGATGCTAACCATCACCTTCCTTTGAGATGCAGATGCTTCTTCAATGAAAAGATATAAATAATGTCTTAAAAAAGTAAAACTGGAAAATAATAAACTGAAGAGAAATCAGCTGACTGTTCCGTGTATCTGGCACATAAATGCTAAGTATTGCCTTACTAGCTTTGATGAATAATCCATGGACTCTGAACAACAATCAAGCAAATAACTTAAAAGTCGTACATGATAAATGAGTGCATAAAGTGCCAGTAATCCTAATATGTTGATCATGAGACAATTGATTATATTCAAAAGAGCAGGGGACTTAACCATGTAGATGAAACAATGGTGAGATGAAGTGACAGTCATAGTATGGTGATCATGAAATAATGAATTATATGTATTTGGGAGTAAAGAAGTCTATACTTAAGAAAAGGACACTCCAGATGCCCTTCCATATTACTGTTGCAGTATCCTTCACCTAAGGGATCTCCTGCCAAGGATAGCCCAATGTACGTCCAATATACCAAAGTCTTCAGCTCTTATAGTTACCATACTTCAAACATATGCTCCCCTTGCATGACAAAGGGCATAAAGGTGATGTATGGATGCAGATACCTAGGACTTCTTTCCCGCCAGTCCCAAAACCATTATCATATGTTTGTCTGAACAACCTTCTGCTCTGCTGGTTACCAGGCTGCTTTTTCAGTTATGTACCCCAATGGGGTTTCTTCTCTTCCTTTTCTTCTTGTTTTTGTGTTCATCTCATCTGGGAAGGAAAAATGTCAGTGTAGGAGGAAGATTCCCCATGAAGACCATCATCATCAGTGTCTTTTTTGTTTGGGTGCTTCTCATGATCATACACAGTGCTCAGTCTGCCAGGGGTTTGTGCCTAAGACCTTCCATAGTTGCCTCTCCTCATTGTCCATATACCTAGAGAACCAACAGCTGAAATTGTGGCTCAAGATGCTATGGCAGAATCCTTCCTTCCTGAGGATCAGCCGTCTTCCAAGAAAAACTCCAAAATGTCAGGCCAATCTGGCTGCTCTCCAGCCTCCCTCCAGACATCCCTCTAGTGGTTAGTGAAAGCCCTGAAGGCAGTCCAGCTCTTGCTTTGAATTCCTCTTCCACTACCCTCTTGGAAGTTGGCATGGATCCGACTTATCACATGTCCGCGGAGGCATTTCAAACATCTGTACCTGATGTTAAGGGGGAATCACAGCCGATAATATCTGAGGGACTGAGGAGGGGTTCCTCAGATTTTAGTGAGGGAGGAGATTCCTTCAACTATTATTGAGTCGTATCAGGGGTCTGACCCTCCAAGGGTGTTTCAAGCAGACATTGTGCAAATAAAGAAACAAAGTTGAAGTATATTTCCCCTGTTGTGAGGGATTCACAGCTTGAATGGCAGGATTTAATTCAGGGTTTATTTAATGCTTTGATGGCCTTCAAGCCACCTTGAGGGGTCTCTGTTCCTGCTCCCCTAGTCTTCCACTCTAATCAAGAGGTCTAAGGAACTGGATTCTTCAGATGAGGGTCTGGAATTGAAAGAAACCCTAGCCTATTCTTCCCAAATCCCTTCCCCCCTGGAATACAGTTCAGAGGAAGATGATTCCTAAAGTCCAGACTCCTCTTTGGAAGGGCTCTTTATTAGGGATACGATTGCCTGTATAATGGACTGTTTTAAGTAGGATTGTTCCCAAGTCTCTGATATTCAGAAACGGTACTATGAGCATCTATAGACTGAATCTCCCAAACCATTTTCTATTCCTCCTGTTCTGGCTGCCCTTCTGGATACCACTTCTGTAGCCCCTGACTCTTAGCCTTCTGTGCAAAAAAAAAAGCTGGATAGTTTGTACAAGTTGCCTGAGGAATGCAAATGTCTTTATAAATGCCCTTTTGCTGACCCTTCTGTAATGTCAGTCTCTTCTGACAAGTCATCCAAGTTATTGCTCTATAGCAAGCTACTTACATCTGACAAAAATAATAGGGCCATGGAACAGTTAAGCAAGACAGTTTACACTACTGCCACTTTGTCCTTTAGGCCCGTTAACTACCAGACTCATATGACCAGGTGTGTTTTGTCCCTTCTTTCTCAAGTTTCCAATCTGGTTTCAGACCTTCATGTCTCTGAGAGGAAGGCTTCTGCCCTTTCCCTGCTGAGCTTCACTTTGCAAGTTGCTCGCCATTCAGTCAAATACAGTTATGATGCAGCTGATTCCTCTTCCAGGACTGCTGTCTTTGGTTGTCATCTTCAGGCTTTGCCTGACAACATCAATGCCAAACTTTTGGATGTTCCGTTGATTAACAAAAGTCTCTTTGGAACTGCTACCACTGACCTTTTCAAGTCCCTCCAGGATAAGGGCAAAGCCTTGCAGGAGCTGAAACATATGTGTGTTCATCCTATTCCTAAGTTTCAGAGGAACTATCCTTCCAAGTCTACCTTTGTTCGTAGGCAATCTTGTCTTTCTCCTAAGGGTCAGAAGGGTTCCAGGCGTGTTCCTCCTGCTAAGTCTACTCAGACTGCTTCTTCCCAGAAACCTTCCTTTCAGGACAAGCCTGGTTCTATTTAATGGTATGCTTCCCCCTCCTCTTGGCCAGGTTCCCTTGTCTCCCGACCTCTCCCTGTCTCATCCAAATTAGCCACAAATCACCTCAGATTCTTGGGTTCTGTCTATTATCTGTCAGGGATATTTCATGGTTTAGAGGTCCTTTCCTCCCTATTCAGGCATCTCTCCACCTCCTCAGCAACAGTTTCCTTATTTCTCAGAGGTTCTTCAATCTCTTTTGGATCAAGGCACTATTCAAGCCATGCCTCCCACCCAGGTAGGGGAAGGGATTTTATTCCAGACTGTTTTTGGTTCCACGAAAGGAGGGTACTTGGAGACAATTCTGGATCTTTCCCTGCTCAACACTTTTCTGAAGATTCCTTCCTTTTGTATGTTATCCCTTTAGACATTGCTTCCTCTCCTACTTCCACAGGCCTTTCTGATATCCCTGGATCTCAAGGATGCATACCTTCACATCCTCATCCATCCTCTTTTCAGGAAGTTTTTATGTTTCTCTGTCTCTTCCTTGCACTTTCATTTCTCTGCTTGGCCTTTTGATCTCTCTACTGTCCTAATGGTATTCATCAAATGCCTCGCTCCTGTCATTGACTTTTGCAGGCTTCAAGGTATTCAGATTTTTCCCTATGTAGATGATTTGCTTATTCAAGTCCCTTCTTCCAGCAATCTTCTGGAGGATCTCCAGTTTACTGCTTGCCTCTTGCATTTTCTGGGGTCCTCCATAAACCTCCAGAAATCAGTTCTGATGCCTTCCTAGGATCATATTTCCTCAGATACAGGCATCAGATAGCTCCCATATTGGCATATCTGTCATCTGTCACAGACAGGTAATTTCTCAGGATCCTAGGGTTCATGGTTTCCACCATTCCCATGCTCTCTCTCACCAGGCTCCATATGAAGAAACTTCAAAGGTACCACAAGCTGTTGTGGCTTCAACATTGCCAGTCCATGGATTTCTGGGTTCCTTTTTTCCTTTGTCTCAAGCTTGTGCTTCAGTGGTGGATTCATCAGCTCTCCCTCAATATAGGGCTCCCTTTTCAAGCTCCAGCTCCCACTCAGGAGCTTTTTACACATGCCTCAGACAGGGGGTGAGGTGCTTCTTGTGGTCCCTAAAGGACCAGGGTCTCTGGCCACCTCATCAGAGGTCAGACCATATCAACATAAAAGAGATGAGGGCTTTGCTTCTGCCTTTTCAAGCCTTTCATTCCTTCTTTCATCCTGGGCCTCTCAAAGTTTTCACAGACAATGCTACAGTGATGTGATGTCAACAAGCAGTGGGGCACAAGGTCTTATCTTCTTTGCAGACTAGCTCTTCAGATCAGGAATCTAGCTATCCAGTATCAAATGACTCTTCAGGTGGTTTGCATTCCCTCAGAGAACAGTCTAGAGAAAGACTCCTTGAGCAGGTCCAGAGCACAAGCTCATGAATAGATGCTTTACAGAGATGTGTCCCTCCATGTCGCCCATCTGTGGGGTATTCCATGGATAGATCTTTTTGCCTCCCCTCTGAAGACAACTTCCTCTTTTCTGTTCCAGAGTCCCAAGTCCTCTGAATTGGAAAGTGGACGCTCTGTCTTTTCCTTGAAAGGGGGTGTTCTGTACACTTTCCCACCCCTTCCGTTGTTGTTTTGGGTTCCGCACAACATCAGAAAAGGATCTAAAATCTTTCTGGTGACCCCCTTTTGGCCCAGATAACATTGGATCCCCCTTCTTTCTCATATGGCCAGGGGCAATTACCATGAGTTACCTCACTGGCTGGATTTTCTCACATAAGAAAAGGGATCTCTTGTACAGCTTCACCTGTCCACTCCTCAACTAAGGTCTGTGTTTACCCATCAAATGACACATTCCTCAAATGGCCATTCATCGTACACATACCATCGAAACTCTGTTTCATCGAAAGGCCAAATGATCAGAAATAATATTATCAAACGATCACAGTTGGCCAACATAAGCAAAATGGAATGTAGTATAGACTTACCGATATGGTAGGGATAAGGAAATCTTCCCTTTCTCCATTGTAGTGTGATCCTGGAGTTAGTATATATAATTAGCGGGCGAGTCCGGTTAACACCAGACCCTCTTCATGAGGGGAGGCCGTGCCCCCCACACCCCTCACTGATTATATATACCTATTCTGAGATCTGACTACAGTGAGGAAACACCAATTTTCTAGATCACACTGCAGTAGAGAGATGGCAGATTTCCTTATCCCTGCCATACCTGTAAGTCCATACTACATTCCATTTTGTTTATGCTGGCCAGCTATGATCATTCAATAATATTATTTACAATTATTTGGCCTTCCAATGAAACAGACTTTTGATGATATGTGTACAATGAATTGCCATTTCAGGAATGTGCCATTGCATGGTTAAACATAGATCCCTTCAACTGACACTTTGGGTGATAGGGTTTTGACCCTTTTTAGGCACCTCATTTCTTAGAATGTGCTCTGGGTTCTTCAGGAGGCCAGGAGACCCTCTATCAGAAAATCCTATACATACAAATAGAAAAGATTTTCTGTGGGTACTCTCTCACCATCAGGATCGTCTTTTTGTGGGGTCCGAATGGAGAGATAAGTCAGCAAGCAAAGGAGAGTAGTATTGCTGAAATTTAATTCATCCTCAAGATTTGGTGAGTACCTTCATGAGGTGGGCCCTGTTTTTCACAAAATCTCACCAAGGCAACACTGATATATAGACTGTATTTATATAGCATATATCATGGACAGAAGTAGATCAAACATTAAAAGATAGCTAGATGCACAAGACCCAAGATAAAAAAGTGTCCAATCCTTGTAGGCGCACTGGTGCCAGGACTGGAAAAAATGACAGTGTAGAATCCTCAAAATATGGAAACATTCCTACAATGGGGCCAGGCCAGGCCCAGGTGGAGGATGGGCCCCTTGTTGTAGAAGGAAGCAGCAGTCCACAAAAATCACACAAACTGATGGGCCAAAGAAGAGCCATAAAGATGATAGCGTGGACTATTGAGGATAAGAAAGAAATTATGTATTGTTACTATTACGCAAAAAGCCCAGAATTTCCAGACACAAGATATACAAAAAGATTGAGACAAATAACAGGAAAGAAAAATACTTCCACAAGAAAAAACTTTCAGCCTCAAATAAAAAAACTGTGTTCATTAATACAACAGATTTGTGAAAAACAGTATATAGACCAAGAAACTTTGATCTGTTTGGAAAAAGAAGCATCTGAGGAAGTGCAAAAATATAAACAACAAAACCTAGAGATTTCTGAAAAATATAAAAAGGAAATATGGACCTGGGAAAGAAAGAGAGATTTGATATGGTTCAATATTTATGCAAAGGCGAAAGCCAAATTAATCAATATAAAGAAGGCAACCCCAAAGATATTCAAAGAGAAATACAAACAAAGACATCCAGATATGGAAAATGTAATAATAAAAAATATCACAAAGAGGGAATGTAGAAAAGAAGATTAGTAAAGTAGAAGTTAAAAAATAGAAGGTGAAGTTATGGAGTGCCTGCTAAGTGAAAGACTTGGTGTAGAAGGTCTAATACAGGTTACATTACAGCATGATGGAACGAGTCCCCAAAGTAAGGAGAAACAGGAAGATCAGGAGACATCTGGAGAAGAAATATGGACATGGGAAAGAAAAAGAGATTTAATATGATATAATATCTATGCAAAGGAGAAAGCAAAACTAATCAATACAAAAAGAGCAGCACCAAAGATATTTGAAGAGAAATACAGGCAAAGGAATCTGGACATGGAAAACTTTGCAATACAAAAAAAAATAACAAGACAAAGAGGAAAAACAGAAAAGGAGATTAGTAATGCAGAAGTTAAAGAAATAGAAACTGAGGTTATGGTGTAGCTGCAAAGTGAAGGATTCAGTGTAGAAAATCTAATTCAGAAACCACCAAAACAGGATAGAGAAATGGACATCCAAATTAACGGGACACCAGTGGAACGGGAAGCAATTGGTCTGGCCATATGAAGATATTTTGGAGCCTTCCACAAGAAACAGGTATAAACATTCACTTGAAGATGGAGAGCAAGGGAAGTAAAGGAAACAGTGAAAACTCTGACACAGTCAATGGTGAGGAGTGATAGGCCAGTGAGTTCCCACATGACAAAGCAACGGATGGCACAGGATGAAACTGAAGAGAATGTGCCACAGGAAGATGCTGTTCTACAGAATGCCCGCAGGAAATGGAAAACAAAAATAGTACCCTCAGTTTAGAAGAAAATGAGCTAAGAGAAGAGTTGCTTGATTTCATAGAGATAGATAGACATATTAAGAACAATGAAAGAAACAGACTGCCGAAGGGCAATAAAACCCAAAAAGTTAGAAGTTTGATAAAACAAATTAACATAGTAATTAGGATTTGTCCATAGATATCCATGCAATATAACAGAAGTAAACAGGATATGTTACTGTGCAGCTAAATTAATAACTGATAAAGTTGTACCACAAGAACACAGGGTAGTGAGGAAAAGGAAGGGGAGAAATCGAATACCATCATGGAAATATTGAATAGAGAAAACTATAAAGCAATTAAGACAAGAAGTGTCACTGTTAGAAGAGGGAACATATCAACAAAAATACTTAGAAAGATAGACGTGATAAAAACAATGCGCAGTATTAGAACAAATCAGGATCTATCATGCACTATCGCAAATAAACTAAAAATCTCAGTACAGGCAGAAAAATATAAGATATGCAGTTAAATATAAAGGAAAAGTACAGAATAAGCAATTTATTGATGACCCAAAAAAGTTTAAAGGTACAAGATATGAAATGGGATATAGTAACAGCCAGAGAGATTGAAACAGATACAATACCTAACTTCTGGTTAAAAGTGTTAACATCTTTGCACAAAGATTTAGCTATGAGTAAGACCTATTTATATATGCACCCCAAACAGACGCCAGCCTGGCTAACAACAGGAAAAACACTGCTCCTACGTAAGAGTGAACCTGCAAGCTACCCTAAAAAGTATAGCCAATAACTTGCCTTCCGATGATGTATAAATTATACACTGGAACTGATGCCAATAGAGTTTATAGTCATTTAGAAAAAAACTCAATTATGACAATAGAACAAAAGGCCAATAAAAGAAAGTCATATGGAACAAAGGATCATCTGTTGTTAAATAAAGTCATAGTGAAGAATTGTAAAAAGGGAAGAATGTAAGTATGGCATGGATAGACTACAAAAAGGCATGTGACAGCATCCAACATCATTGGATAAATGAGTGCTTACAGATGAATAAGATACACTCTACATTGATTGATTATATCACAGTGACTATGAAACAATGACAAACCACTTTTCAGGTAAGCCATGATAAGGGATAAATTATTATCCCAGGGCTAAAAATTAAAAGGGGGATATTCCAGGGTGACAGATTGTCACTGCTGCTGTTTTGTCTTGCCCTTAACCCATTAGGCTGTCTACTTAACAGCTTAATTCATGGCTATAATTTGGCTCCTAGAAAACAACAAAGTGTAAAGACTTCTCATCTTTTCTTTGTCGATGATTTAAAATTGTATAGCTCATCAAATGAGGCACTGAAAGCACAACTGCAAGTAGTCAAAACATTTTCAGATGCTATACAGTAAGAATGCCATTTGGTGTTGATAAATGTGCAAAAGCAACCTTTAAAGCAGGAAAACTGCAGCACCAAGGAAACATCAGTTTGGGACAAGAATGTGATATAAAAGAACTTGAACAAGTGGGATTGTATAAATATTTGGGAACTGATGAAGGATCAACAATAAAACATGAACAAATGTGAATAAAACTTAGTAAGGAATACTTTAGAAGACTTAAATTAATCCTGAAAAATAACGTTGACATGTAGGAACAAAATTCAAGCTATAAATCAATTTGCTCTTCCTGTCCTAGCTTGCTGTTTTGGAGTGACTGACTGGCCTCAAAACATGTTGGATAGATTTGACAGGAAAACAAGTAAGATGCTTCATGCTCATCGAATGATTTATAAAAAACAGTGCATACAAAGATTATATATTCCCCATTCAAAAGGAGGGATGGGCCTCTTTGAAACTGATTACATGTATAGATCTGCAACCGTGGGACTGCACACATATCTGTTGACCTCACAAGACCTAAATATAATGAAAGTTTTGAAACATGGGGAGAATAAATCTAAGATGACTACTCTGCTTAATCTAGAAGAAGCGGTGTCAAGCAGGAATGGAAATCAAACCAGAAGTAGATAAAAATCAGGCAGCAACTGAATGTGCCAAAAAACAAAGGTGAAGGATCAGATGAAAAGACAAGAAATGTGGAAAATGCATAAATATAGTTGCAAGTATAGAAACTTCTGGAAGAACCTTCTGTTGTTCAGGATCAAATGCAGGAATGGTTAAGGAAAGGTGAATTCAAACCAAGAGATGAAAGGTTAATATTGGCAGCCCAAGATAGTGGGCTATGTACAAGCTTGTTTACAAAGTCCATTGAACATGTGGGAGAAACAGAAAAATGTAGGTTTTGTAAAACATAATTGGAAACAGTTGCACATCTCATTGCTGGTTGTGACATACTAATAGTGGACGGACTGTATACTGAAAGGCATAATAATGTGGCAAGTCTGTTGCACTGGGGATTGTGCAAATATTATGGTATTGAAGTGGCTAAAAAATACTGGAAACATGAGCCACAAAGCATCATAGAAAATTATGAAATCTACATTACATGGGATCACCCATTACCAACAGTTCAAAAGATAGATGCTAGAAAACTGGATATAGTGGTCCATGAAAAGAAGACAAAAGCAGCATTGATCATTGAAATCGCCACACCCAGTGATTACAGCGTCTTGCGTACAGAGGGACACAAAGTCATAAAATATCAGGATTTGCAGGCAGAAACGAGAACAATGTGGAAGAAAGATACCCAGACAGTTCCAGTAGTAGTAGTAGGAGCAATGGGTCTTATAAAAAAGAATAACCAAAAAACGAGGAACCAGTCAAAAGGTAACTAATAAACAAAACAGACTGGGTTTTGAAGACAGAAAAACTCCACTCTTTATTGGCTAGTACATACAACTTAACGCTCCACAAAACATGCGTTTTCGTTCAGGCACCTCCCAGACTTCATCAGAAAATACACAGAATGTGAAAAACCTGTTTAAATAGTAAAAGGTTAACAATAACTAATTAGTGGATAAAGCTATACACACAACACAAATCACATATTAAAAAGATGAAAGGGTTTCTTAAAAATATGAAGACATTTCTAAAAAATGTAAAAAAAAAATTTTTTATATATAAAACATCAGTCCTCAGAAAAAATATACAAATATAAATAATAAATCTAAGTAAAAATCATAATTTAGCCGCCCTGAGTTTTAACAGGGGTAACAAGGAAATATGATCGTTTAGACCCAGGGATTTACTGGCATCCAAAACTATTTGCCAGTAGGTTTCACGATAAGCCAGCTTAGATTCCCATGGGCCTCTCCTGATGTTCTTAGGTACTAGCACTAATATAAAAAAGGTAAAATTAGCTCCCCCACAGGTTAATGTGTGTCTATATAGTGCATTGGTAGAGTTGCACTTCCTAATATCATTGAGGTGTTCATAAATTTGAGGTTTCATTTGCCTCCTATAAAAAAGAATCTACAATCATATTTAGATATTTTACCAATGTAACCCCATACAAATTGCAGAAGGAGTAATTACTGGGCACATTTTGGGTGCTGCAAAGAACACTTCTGGCTGACATCAAAGATTGAAACAATACTAATTTCATGAAATTTAATCGTACTTTGACTTAGGAATGGGGTCCATTCTCGTTATGGTGTTAGAAACCCAAAGGACTTGGAGAAATTAAAGTAGGGGTTCCTGTATTTCTCTCTTATTTGTGTGATCTGCTCCATGCTGGGTTTGAATATTCTTCAGTTAAAGTTCACCTGTCAGCAATTTCTGCTTGTCAGCCCTTGAATCCACATCTGGCCTCTATATTTGAGGTCAAGCTATTCCTTAAAGGCATCCTTCATATCAGGCCTCCCAGGAAGCCTTTTCCTCCTTCCTGAGACCTCAGTTTTGTTCTTGAAAAATTTATTCAAGTTCCTTTTGAGCCTACTGCTTCAGTTTCCTTGCAACATTGTACTTGTCAGACTTTTTTTGGCCCTTACTTCAGCTAAGAGAGCATTTAAGTTTCAGCCTTTCATGGCTGTTCCTCCCTTTTTAGTTTTTCACATGGACATGGCGTGTCTACATACTAATCCTTCTTTTATGCCCAAGGTGGTCGATGAGTTGTCTCTTAATCAGTCGATTAATTTGCCCTCTTTTTTCCTTCTTTGCAGTCTGGCAGTGAGAAGGTTTTTTTACACCTTGGATTTGCATAGACAGCTCAGATATGATTTGGATAAGACTAAAGATATTTACAAATCTTAACAACTTTTGATTTCTTTTCATCCCAGGTCTTTGGGTTTGGCAGTTTCTAAAGTCATTTTTTGCTAATTTTTTCATGGTACATGTCTTTCCTCTTCTGTAAAGGCTAATTCTACCAGAGATGTTGCTTCTTCTGGTGCCTTTTTCAAGGGACTGGATACCAATTCCATCCTTGAGGCTGCTACTTGGACTCACTAAGCATTATAAGTTTGATGTTATTTCTGCAGCAAGAGCTGACTTTGCCAGGGCTATCCTACATGGGTTTCTTGAGGGTTCTTCATTGCCTTCCTCTTCCCAGCTTTCCTCTTGAGCTTTTGTACTCTGTCCTACATTAGGAATACCTCAACAGTGATGTGGAAGGACATAGTACAGTTGTGTAAAATCTTACCATAACAGTAGATGTCCTTCTCTTCGCTGTTGCAGTATTCACACCCTCCCTTCTGCCTTTTTTGCTGTGCCCTATTCTTCTTGACTTCTTGGTCAGGGATTATTTCACTTTTCCTCCTCCCAGATGTAGATGTTCCTCCTGGGGCTTCTCATTTCTGAAGTGTGTGCATCCGTACATCACCTTTGTGCCCTATTGCCTTTGCATGGAGAGCATAAGTGTGACATATGATACCTGTAAACTCTGAAGGCTTTGCTATAATGGCCAGACATTGGGCTATCTTTGGCAAGAGATCCCTTATGTAAGGAATACTGCATCAGTGAAGAGGAGGACATCTACTGTTATAGTAAGATTTTACATAACTGTACTGTGTGTGTATGTAAGTTCTTGTAGAAGAGTTATAGTATCAGAGGGGGGATTTGACAATAACTCCTAGTTTGCAGTCATCTGCAACCTTAGTTAGCCTAAATAGTTATTGTGCTTTCAGGCAACCATGGTAGATCATGAATCTGCAATGTTTGAACTACATGCTGCAATGTCCACTGAATTCTGCAGAGAGAAAGGGAAGATGTGACTGGATATCATCTCAGTTGTCCACAGTACTAATAGTCAGGGCTGCACAGCTCACTTACTCTCTCCTCTTATGCCTCAAAAAGACATCACTACTTATGCAAAAAAAGTGACCTGAAAATGGCAATCTGTCTCTCCATTGTATTTAACTATCTGCTAGTGAAGATTTAGGTTCCTAGTTCTGGGCCAGATATGGAGTAGAACCCCACCCCTCAGATGGTGCAACAGATATCTAACCCAACGTTCATCCCATTTCTGGAACAGGCTACCCTTTCCTATCTAGCAGAGTACTTCCCTAGCAACTTTTAAGACAGTCTGTATGACTGGCTGGGTGATTGCAAATTTTCACTAGGAATATGTTGAGAAAGTCTATTTAATGGGGGTCTGGTTTTCCAACCAGTACTAGGTGATATGGCTGAGCTTCTTGATGGTCTGTTTTGTCCGTGAGCTTAGTAAGAACCTATGAACCTATGTTTTAGTATTTTGTAACACAACTAAATTGGTAAAATTTGCATTTTTAATTGGCACTTTTATCACTTCTGTTTTTATTCATAATGATCCATAGGTACCTGTATAATAACAATAAATTAACCTCATTAAAAAATTCCTAAAATATTGTCAGGTGAAATCTGTGTTTAATTATTTAGTCAGTGAAAGACTTGATCTCGAGTTACTGCATCATCAACTTAAAATTAGTGTTGAGTTATCTGCACTATTTTTGTCTAGAAAGTCTGTAAGTCTGCCTGAGACATGGTTTTCATTTGTTTTGCTGCTGTTTAGAATGGTTTAAACTGATTAATGTTTGTATTGATGCAACAGTTGCAAAGTTACATGCAACTTGGAGTCAGCAAAGTTGGCTGAGGTATTATCCTTAATCCATATACTGTTTTTTAAGTCTGTTAGATCTATAGATATTGAAGGAAGGTGAAAAGATAGCACATACATGGCTATATGATATCCATCAGTAGAATGCATTTCTTCTTGTAGTCAATGTATATTTTTTCAAGCCTTAAAGATCATGTCTAAAGGCATGAAACAATTTTTTTTCATACAAAAAGTGTTCACATGCATCTTAATGCAGCATAACTAAAAATATGGAGCTGTTTACTGCATTACTATTAATGGACAAGTGGGAGGTGTTTATGTCACTCTGTATTCCATCTCTAATTATGCATGAATTAGTATAGGTAAATAGTTGAGTATGAGTTAAGTAATATTAATGCCGTAAACACAGCTCTGTATTGTATTTCTTCCGTGTTTGGAAGTTATCTTTAAAACATTGTAATTTTCTAAAGACTGTAAAAGAACTTTTCTTTTTGCACAGAAAAGTGTTTTCATGCATAAACACAAATGCAAACACTTTTTGGTGTAAAAAGAAAATTTAATTTCATAACTTTAGATATGACCTTTAAGTCCAAAATCTAGTTCCTTGAAATTTCATTTATTTTTATTTATTTATTTTACATTTGTTGACTGGGATAGTCTGACTGGACAGAAAAGCTCCAGTTATTAACACAAAAACAAGTAATAATAATAATAATAATAATAATAATAATAGAATAATTCTAAAATAGGGTGAGAAAAGAGTATAGATACATCATTTCACAAGGTTTAACACAGTAGGAATATGCTACCACATGCTAAAGGTTTAACAGAGCAAGAAAAGAATATAGATACATCATTTCACAAGGTTTAGCACATTAGGAATACGCTACCACATGCTAAAGGTTTAACTCAGTGATAAGCAGGCAAATCTGTATATTATAACATAACTCATTTCATCAATAGAATGACTGGCTTGCTAATAATCAGTTGAGTAGAGAAACACCAAGTTGTTGGGTTGGGTTAGCCAGGGTTTAGGCAGGGGCAGAGCCAGTCTGATTTAAAGTATTTTTGAGGCCTTTTTTAAATAGGGGTAGAGAAGATTCTTGGGTAAGAACTGCAGGAAGTAGGTTCCAAATTTTACCAACTGAGTTTGCAAACAGAGAATCTCCTGCTGTGTTGTTGGATTTTAGGGTTAGGACCAATAGTTTATTTGAGGATCGAAGTGGCCTGAAAGCATTATATGGGCTGATAACGTTCTTGAGAGCTGGGGTATTATCAGGCTGGTTGAGTACTTTGTGTGCTACTATAAGCTGGTTGAACTGCAAAAGGGAAGGAAATTCCAGCCATTCAAGTTGAACTAGGTTGTCGCAATGGTGAGTCCTATATGCCTTACCAGTGGCAAATCTAGCTATATGGTAGTAACAGGAGGATAGTTTGTTGAGGTTAGTTTTAGAAAGGTTGGTAAATACTGGAGAGGCATAGAGGAGAGTGGAGAGAAGATGGGTTTGTGCAATAGCAACCCTAGCAAAAGGGGTGAGGAAAGGTTTGAGCTTGTAAAGGGAGGCTAGTTTTTTGTTAATGGACTTAATAGTGTGGTCAATATGTGCATCAAATTTGAGGTTGTTGCCTATTAATACTCCTAGGAGCTTTGTTTGGTCATCTGGGGAGATAATGGTGCCGTTGTTAGACTTAATAGTGAAGAATGGATGAGTAGACCTATGGGTAGGGGAGAAAAGTTGCAGCTTGGTTTTGTTAGGATTCAGGAGCAGTTATTGATTAGTTAGCCAGTTTTCAGTGCTATTAAAGATATTCTGGGTTATGGATAGGAGATCTGTTTGAGAGGCGGCAGAGCATATCAAGGTAGAATCATCTGCATATTGGATACAGTGTGCATTTTTGATGGTAGTATGAAGGTCATTTATGAAGATAGAGAAGAGGTGGAGTCCTAGTATAGAGCCTTGAGGGACTCCTAG
Organism: Protopterus annectens; assembly: GCF_019279795.1. NCBI lineage: Eukaryota > Metazoa > Chordata > Ceratodontiformes > Protopteridae > Protopterus > Protopterus annectens. The sequence continues at coordinate 543,149,952 of NC_056749.1, forward strand.
AGTGACTGGGAGATGGGATGACAGCTTATCCTGCCATAGGACAGCCTGCTGTCTACCACTTAGATAGGATCGGAACCACTGTAGTGAGTGATGGTCTAAGAAGAGAGCTTTCAGGCTACTGAGCAGTAGCTGATGGTTAACCATATCGAAGGTCTTAGAAAGGTCCAGAAAGAGTGCTGATGATAGTTTGTTATTGTTTCAATTAAGGTTGATGACATTAGTGAAAGATAAGAGAGCCGAAGTGGTACTATGGTGTGGTCTGAAGCCATGCTGAGAGTCTGCCAGCAGTTTGTTTTGATTGAGGTAGTGCATTAGTTGTTTCTGGATGCATTTTTCCAAGATTTTTGCTAGTGATGACAGAATGGCTATGGGTCTAAAGTTGGACAGTTCTATGGAACTACCTCCTTTATGGAGGGTATTACATGCAATATTTTCCATATTGATGGAATGGTTGCCTTGGAGATGGGTCTATTAATGAGGATAGAGACAGGGAGTGTGATGGCATCTGCAACTATTTGCAAGTACTCAGCAGGGAGGCAGTCAGCAGCTAGAGTAGTGGGCTTTAGTTTTTTGAGAAGGGCACAGATGAGGGGAGTAGAGATAGGTTGAAAGCTAAAGGAGAGATGAGTCTTGGGAAGATTTGGGCTGTCTGTAGTATTGTTGGAGTTGAAGTGGGGGGTAAGGTGGGAGGGGTTGGAGTAGGTGAGAGTAAGTTGGGTGGCTAGTGCCTGGATAGTTTCAGTAAACAAGCAATTGAATCTGTTAGAAATTGCCTGCTGTTTTTTCAAGGGCTGCTGATGGGGTAGGATTTTCATTTCCCTAGTCATGGTTGTAATGAGTTACATTAGAAGGTGAGATGACAGTCACATCAAGGATATTGTTTCCCTTTCAGAGTATTTCTATTTTCCCCATGATTGTACACCGATGACTAATACTTGTAAGGAATGGGAGTACATGGGGTGAACTCCAGAAACTCAGAAGGGGGTGCAGAGAGCTTCTCTTCTCTCAAAGCATGACTTTAATTTTTCATAGCGTAATATTTCAGGGAGGTACAGTTTGATCGTATATAATCGATAAGTCGGCTTTCAAAAATGTCAGAGTCATTAGTTTGTTGTGGACCTATGCTATATAAGCTAGGGTTAAAGGGTCTAGTGGATGTGTGACCGTAGGCAGTCTAAGCTGTTTTTGTGCCTTGTGCAGAAGTTTAATATGTTACAGGAGCTTTACACTATTAAACCAATCATATTTTTGGGAAGAATTCTCCGAATATATCTGTGAAAGCTGTTACTACAGTTAAGGCTGGAATTGTGATTTGCCAAATCACAGTTCTTGGAACTTGACTGAATTAAAAAAAACTGACAATTGTAAACTGGTTCTGTTTAGTCCAAGATCTAGTGCAATTCTGAAATAGGTCATAAAAAAAGTAGGCATGGAGCCACATATGTTGTAGGTAGGCACAGCTATCAAATGACCAGATTTTTGACCCATGTTTTGGGTCTGTTACTCATAAAGTTTGGGGGGGGGGGGGGGTTGGCAAATCATTGAGAATATAAGTCACTAAATAATGACATATATTTGAGTTTCATACTTCATATCCTTCTGAAAATGCATACAATCACAAAATATTTTATCCTAGCAACATTCTAAGTTTATAAAAGCAATATATCAAACATATCCTTGTTTTTGGCATTTGCTCCCCCCCCCCCAAATTATAATTTGGTTTTGTCCAGATTTCTTATGCTAAGAAGCTGAGAGGTATGTAAGTAGGAGAGGTTTGCACAGTTCATTGATATATTAATTGTCTGGTATGTGCTTTATCCTGTTTAGGGCCACAGGATAGTTGGAATATGTCCTAGGAAACAATGGGTATAAGGCAAGGGGAATCACTCCCATGTGGGATGCAATCTCATTACAGGAAGTTTATGCACTCATCTATCTCACTTATACCTATGGGCAGTTAAGAAGATTGCTGCTTCACCTAATAATATACCTTTGGGTTATGTGGGAAAACTGGTGCATTCATAGAAAACCCACATGGGCACACAATGGATATGCCGTATCTACACAGACAGAAGACATCATGTCAGGAGCCAAAAGTGCCAAACTGCAGAGCCCAGATTTGTGAGGCAGTTACGGTAACCACTACATAGTTTAACATCCATTTATCCATCTCTTCTCCCCCTCTAACAAAGAAAAAAAAACAGATTCTTCTGGGATATAAGGGTTTGTCTAAATGTTTTTTTTTTTTTTTGTAAGTCTCTGACTGAAAATCATTAATAAAATCTGAGGAGATGCAAGAGAAACAGACATCATATTCTGCTAAGACCTGAAATAACTACTGAGGAAGAATTACTTTAGTACTATGGTGTGGATGATGAACACTAAGTGATATTAGTTGATTGTTTTTAAATAATCAATGTTATAAAGACTCTGGAAGAATTTAAGACGAAAATTTGTGCATGTTACAGTAAATATTATTGTGATCCTTTTGTACTTGCTAACAAAATTGTACTATTTCTATAATCACAAAAACAATCCAAGCAAGGCCACTAATGGGGGCACAAGACATGTGTCCTCGACACATAGGTTTGTATAGTGGCCAAGGAGATGGAGGAATTTGGTGGCTTTGGGCATTTCTCCATGGCGGGGAGATAGTGGCAGTGCTGCAGCACACTTGGTAAAATTGTAAAATTGAGGGAACTGCAACAGGGGGTTGTTTAAAGTCTGCTAGGAAACAGACCTGTGCAATCAGCTCAGAAATGCGGAGAAACACTTACCTACTGATTAGCTTGGGTGATTACATGCTTACAAAAAATTATCAACAGGCAGAAACTTGATATGTTAATGAAGCAGCATAAAAATTCAGTTAACAAGAACTTTGCCTTCTTATATGAAATCCCTGACTGCCATACAAGTTTTTTTTTTCTCCATTTGAACTCAGCCATCCACAACCCAGGTGGTTCTTAACAATACCAACCACATTCACAAGTCATTGCTGACAGAAGTTATAGACAAACTGGGGCAGCTTTATCCAGAGAACAGGAGATGGTCTGATTTTATCTCTACCTGGGACTCTAAATCACATGAACTGTGCTTAGGCAGAAATTGATGAAACTTTGATGTGCTTACACCTAGCTATAAAATCAAATGAAATATATGTCCTTTTATTGTAAGTGCAGAGAAAACAAATTGAGCTAAGCTAAACACTCCATTGTTTGGAGGACTTCAGTAATGGGCTCAGCTTGTTGTTAAAGTCAATCAGGACAATCTAATTTAGGTGACTCAACATGATACCAATAAAGAAATTAGTGAACTCTTGCAGGAATATCTTCAAATTCTTAGACTATTGTAGAAAATAAATGAAGAGAGACATGTAGCTTGCTCCTGTACAAAAGACATATTCAGAAAAGTCGGATCCTGCTATGAATCTGGAATATTTCTATTTCAAAACTAGATATAAACAGAAGACTGTATGTCCACCAATGTTATCCTACCTAGGGCACTGGATAACTGATAGACCTGGTTGAAGGGCAGCTAGACAAAGGCCTTAATTATCAACGAGGCAGATCATTATAGTAAAATTAAGGTTGGCCCCTTCAACACTACAGCAAGTCAGAATCTATGCCAAACTTGTTACATATTGATTTAGAATATATTATAGCACCCCTGTTTAGCAGTCAATGAAAATTCAGCTCTCTAATTGTCTCCCAGAGCTAAAGAGGACATCTTTCAATGTGGGACTGACTGACAGAGAGGAGACAAGCTTAACCAGAATCTACTGACCCAGCTCAGAGCAGTTGACAATGAGGCCTTATCACCAATTGTCCAATGTATTCTCTGAATGTCTAGCACCTGCAGGCAGAAATAATAGATGGGGATTGATCCATGAATCAACAAATGAGTAGTAGGTGACAAAGAACACCCTCTCATAGAATAAGTATATGCTATAAAAGGTAAAAACTAAATGTTATACCTGGAGTTATTAGGGGAAAAAACTGTTTTGCTATTAAGTGCAGATAAATAAATTAACCAACACAGGAAAAACACAGTGGGTTATCGAAAGCAATAGAATAGGTTAACTTACATCTGATCCAACAGATGAGATTAATTCTTAAATAAGAATAACCCAGTATTGCAATAAACAGTGTAAGAGTCCATCACATCTGAGTTAAAAAAAATCTTACAGAAAACACTACTACTAACAGAATAAAAACATACTATGGCAAGAAGTGCAATAGGCCCAAGAAGCAGTTCACATTCACCGATTACGTAGAACGTCACAAAAACTGGATTAGACTCTGATCAGTGAGTTCCCAACACCATTGATGCAGCAGTAACATTCAGACAAGGCATAAGGTCTTATATTATGTCATTGTGAGTCAAAGCCCAAAGTAAGTTTCTGTGGATAATATGGCAAACTACCCTGTGTATATACAACTGAAACACTGATATTGTTGTATGATTCCAACATGAAAACTTATCCAGCAAAAAGACGTGAACATCAGGCCATGCCAGCACAAACACCTCATAACGTCACTAAATGATGGAAATAAATGATATCCTGGGAAATATACAGATGAAACTCATAAATGGAAATGATCCAGAGTTGTGGCAGAACCTGGGAAATATACAGATGAAACTCATAAATGGAAATGATCCAGAGTTGTAGCAGAACCTGGGAAATATACAGATGAAACTCATAAATGGAAATGATCCAGAGTTGTAGCAGAACCTGGGAAATATACAGATGAAACTCATAAATGGAAATGATCCAGAGTTGTAGCAGAACCTGGGAAATATACAGATGAAACTCATAAATGGAAATGATCCAGAGTTGTAGCAGAACCTGGGAAATATACAGATGAAACTCATAAATGGAAATAATCCAGAGTTGTAGCAGAAAGTGAGTGTTCCTAGAAAAGAAAAACACAAATTAAGCAAATGGGCCAGAAAAAGACAAAAACAAATGTGTACTAGAACTGTATCTAACTTATCAATCATTCACTCCAATGGATTTTAGGAAGTTTGCACTTTAACTTCCAATGGGCGGAGCCTAAGCTTTTTCTATCCATCATCAACCCCTTTTTTCCATTTGGCACATGGGGTCAGGGTGTCACTTCCACAGTGACAATCATCTTGAGCCAAGGTTTACACTGCCAGGTGGCTAGCCCTGCTGTGGTAGTTCATTCGCAACACTCATTCATGCACACGCACTCACCTACAGCCAATTTAGAGTGTCCAATCCACCTACTGTATGTCTTTAATGTGGGAGGAAACCGGAACACCCAGAGGAAACCCACATGACCGCAGGGAGGACATGCAGACTTCGCACAGAAGGCACCCCAAGCCATGAATTGAACCGGAGAACCTGTTGCTGTGAGGCAACAATGCTAACCACTGCACCACTGCACCCTAAGCTTTTTGACAGAATCAAATTATGTTCTCAAATTCCAAACAAATGTTCATATCTCTGGAGCCATAGGTGTTATGAAAGAAGTGTAAATGGCAAAGTCTTCAGCACAAACTATTTTTATAGTGGTAGTATTCTTTAGGTTCTAGGTCTTAAACCAAATTTTATAAGTCACAGTAAACACAGTAACTATTACATTTGTAATATTTTGTAAACAACTTACAATATCTCAGCAATCACTCAAGGTGCACACATACTGTCAGCAGCATTTTATTCATCTAGCTGAGAGCTTTCATATCAGACTAAGAAGTTCTGTGTTACTTGGTTGTTGAGATATTTAGAAAAATGTGAAAATTATATTCATATAAATTAATATAAAAACAGCAGTTAATATCCATTTACCTGCACTATACAGAGATACAGCAGTTAATATCCATTTACCTGCACTAGACAGAGGTTAAATATTAATGCAGCTGAGTTTGCCATTCTGTAAACTTTAAGATGAAGTCTTTTAAAACTTTGTACATAGCATGGTTTTCGAATCATTGATGCAAATATGAACAAGCAATATTTGACACTTACAGGCACCAGTAGGAGTTAACTGCAGAGTGCAGATGCAACTGGAAGCATCACTCGGATGGGTAGCTGAGTCAGGCCACTGAAGGAAGTCCCCAGAAAAGGTAGCACAGCAGTTGTCTGTACACACCGATAGTTATTCCAGCAGTCAAGTATCCAAAAACTAGAACTAAAACAATTGGTAAAAAGACAGAGAGAGTGTGTACACTAGAAACGTGTAGACATAGCCAACATTAACAGGATTAGGAAACTATAAATAATGACCTCCAAAACATCAGCAGCTGAAGAAGCTGCTCTTCAAATGTCCCTCAGACTTTCAGATGACTACACTATACCAAGTGAGAACACAAAACCAATTATAAAACAGACTAGTCCATGATGTATAACCAAAAGCAGTCCAAACATATGTTTATGGTACAGGCTTAAACATCACACTCCTCGTAAAAATTAATCCAAAAAGATATTACCATGGACTTTGAGCATCATACTAACAAGTAATCATATGAGAACTTTAAGCAATATAATAAGAGACATTCCAGAGCTGCTGTTGCACAGTGACCGATCCATCTGTCATCATTTGAGTTGGATGAAGTTGGTTGCTGGTAAAACTGTATTATCTAATCCAGACACCATGCTGTTGTGTTTTCTATTTATCTCTAATCAGTATCCCGTACCCAGCATATCAAGAGAATAACTATATGTATTCAGTGCATTCTGATTTGTAGAGAATAGTCAGCATTTCTAGCTCAGCAGACACAGTGTAGAAGGAAGAAGGTATACATTCTTCTCATAGGCAACCATGCTTGTGTATTAGCTTCATTCATTCATTAGCAGTTGGTTTCCTGTTTCAAATTTAAGCCTGCACAGTACTAGCAAGGTAAAATTGGCTTTTATCTACTTTACAGAATTGATGTTGTGATCCCATTTTATACAATGCTTAGGTTAAGCTTTAGAGAAAATAAAAAAGTATACCTATTTTCACTCGTCTAGTCAGGATACAATAGACGAGTCTTCCTGGGTTCTGTTCAAGCAGCTTTATTATGTACAAACACGCCACGACAGAAACTTACTGGCTTTAACTTAGGTAACTTGTATACAAACTAACTATTGCATTCATACATGCTCACTCTCTGGCTGCACTCTCAGAACGGCACTGGGTATAGCACATGCCTGCTATTTATATGTGCACGTTCAGGCCTTGATATGCTTCTTAAAGATACATCACATACACTCTGTTTTACATCCTCCCTCTTTGAGAAACAGATCATGCAATGCTATGAATCTCATCTGGCATGCAAATAATACAAATAGTTCTTTGTCATGTAATTATACAGAACTAGGTACATATATACAGTTATGTCCATGTCGCTGTGTATTTCACACTAGGTCTGGAAATACGACCAAATTGTGCAATATAAAACTGAGAATTAGATTTAGCAACTGGAACTGTCTCTACTAAATGTTCAACCTTGGGTATATCTGGAACATCCTGGGGCATGAAGACATATTCTGGGATGGTAACAATGTCTGACTTGCTCTAAGATCAAGAGTCTGCAATAATCATTTTGGTACAGGAAAAAGATGTCTACGATTTCTCTTGTACTCCACACTCTCAGATTCTATGAAGTAGGATCTCGGCTTACTACGTATACCTGTAACTTGACCAATCCAGTCGAAACCTTTTACTGTTTGTATCCTCACTATCTCTCCTTCTTTCAATGGACAAAGAAATCTGCTCGATTTATCATAATTAGACTTCTGGATAGAACACTTCTTGAATAATTGGGCTTTGATGGTTCTGTTGTTCTTAGCTTTAGTCCTCAATAAACTGGAACTAATAGGTAGTGTTGTTGTGGTTTGCCTGGATAGAAGTCTTTGAGCAGGTGAGCCGAGTATATCATCACAGGGTATGTTTCTGAGATTAAGTAAATTCAAAAAGACATCAGTATTATGCTTTGACCTTTCAAGTAATTGCTTTGCCCTCTGCACTGCACGTTCAGCTAGTCCATTTGACTGTGGATATTCAGGACTACTAGTAACATGTACAAACTCCCATTCTCTTACAAATTTCTGGAAAAACTGACTAGTAAATTGAGTGGCATTGTCAGAAATAACTTTGTATGGGCTACTATGGACTGAGAAATGATATTTCAACTTAGTAATAATAGTAGTGGATGCTAGATTTGGTAGTAGGTCAATCTCAAACCAGTTCGAATACGAGTGTACCAATACCAAGTAATGCTGATTGTTCCATTCAAATATATCAGTGGCTACTGTTGACCAAGGTAGTTCAGGAACTTGGCATAGCTGAAGTGGTTCTCTTTGCAGATGCGGTCTAGTACTATTGCATACTGAACAAGAAGAAAGTACTTTATTAATGTCTTTCAGTAATGAAGCATCCTTGGGTAGCTAAGGTGTGGTCAGCATTCCTACTGATCAGCACATCCAAAAATGTTCATTATTAGGCTCACCGAATATATCGTGACCAAGAATGTTTTCTTTTATGGGGACCAGTGTTTCTGGCAAATAAAGGGGATGGCGATGGGGGCATCATTTGCCCCCATCTACGCTGATTTATTCATGGCATATGTGGAGGAATTTATTATATATGACCCTTTTCATAACATATATTTAAATGAAATTGATATCTGGAGAAGATTCTTGGAGGACTGCTGGATGGTATGGAGAAGTGATGAGTTGTATTTGAGGGAATTTGTCAACTACCTAAATGAAAATAAATGGGGATTGGAGTTCACAGCTACTTTTCACTCACAGCACATCACAATTTTAGATGTGCTGGTCAGTAGGAATGCTGACCACACCTTAGCTACCCAAGTATATAGGAAGTACCCTCAGTACAACTCCCTTCTCCATGCCTCCAGCTTTCACGCTCCACACATATGCAAGAATATCCCTAGATCCCAATATTTACGAATGAAGAGGATATGTTCCGAGCCGGAGGACTTCAGACACTATAGAGATGACCTCACCATCAGATTCCGCAACAGAGGATATCCTATGGGCCATGTCTTAAGTGCAAGTAACTGGGCATCAAAAATGGACAGACAGGATACGCTTAAGTATAAAGATAAACCAACTAATAAGAATCCCAATCTTCGGCTCTTGACTACTTATGGCCGCAATACAGACATCTTATTAAATATAGTTCAGAGACACTGGAATATCTTGAGGGCAGATGATTTCTTAGCATCTATATTAAAAGAGAGATGTCAGTTCTCTTTCAGGAGAGGTAGGAAAATGAATTCCCAGTTAAGCCATTATAAACACAGTCATCAGCCAAACAGGGATGGGGCCCAGAGGACCATGATTGCGGATCTGTTGACAGGATGTGTGTCATGTGGTTATTGCACACATTGTAAGTCGGTTAGCAAAACTAAGGAATTTACAAGTACTAATACCGGACAGGTTTATGATATAACTTTTTTGCCAATTGTGGATCAGATTGGCTCATATATTTAGCAATCTGTACATGCCATGCCTTTTACGTAGGACAGACATCCAGACCCCTTCGTATACACATTTGAGAACACCTAAGTGGTATTAGGAATAGGAAACCCACAAGTGCCCTATATAAACATACCATTAATCATCCCAATGCTATCTTCAGATTTACCATCATTGACAAAATAATAGGAAATAAGACAAATAAAGGAGGTTGGCATAGTCTTTTGGACTCTAAAGAAAAAAGTGGATCATTAAATTAGGTGCTTTATTCTTACCTGGATTAAAGGAATACTTATAATTAACTAACCAATTACATGGCTTATTGGTACAGCCATCAGGTATTTAGCACAGTGCTTTATGGTCTGAACTTAACACTGAGGAAGGCTGTTAAGTTTTGTCAAGCCGAAACCGGTCTGTTTGCCTATGTGCTTTTTACAATAAATAATCCTCACAGATCGTCACAGTCTGCTGGCTCTTCATTTGGATGTTTGGACTTTGTTTTGAGCCGTGCAGTTGCCTTACGTGCAAGATTCTTTCTGGTTCCAGTAATGAAGGACAAAATATTAGTCCTTTTACCCTTCTCTTAGTAGATGCTGAACCTGGGTAACCACAATGCAAAATCTGGATATATTCATGTTGTGAAGAAGCAGAAACAACAATTTTAGGACCTTTGAAAATAATGCCATCTTCCATCAACATCTTATCTCTGTATGGAAAATAGGTTTGCACTTCAGGTGGTACACTAGATTGCTTTGACGGCCATCCAACATTAATGCAGTACTTGAGCTTTTGCAAAAATGGATCAGTCCTTGTATAATCTCTCAGATCATCAAGTCTAGTGGTAGAGAAATTACGCACTGCCTTCACATCAAAGTTAAAATTCTCTGCGTCAAGCTGTTCCATTCTATTTCTGGCAATCTGGATAAGGTATCAACCAGATAAAGACATTTGTCTTTTGTATAGACCATTTTGAAGTTGTACTTTTGCAATTTAAGCGTCATTCTTTGTAATCTTACTGGAGCTGAATGCATAGGCTGCTTTAAAATAGTAACTAGAGGATGGTGATCAGTTTCAATCTGAATATCTCGACCATAGATATAATCATGAAACTTTGAACATGCAAGTACTATTGCCAAAAGTTCTTTCTCAATTTGAGCATACTGTATTTTAGTTTGGGTAAGTGTTCTAGATGCATAGGTTACTGGTCTTCCTTCGTTAAGAATAACTGCACCAAGACCAAATTTTGAAGCATCACAGGAAAGAGTGACTGGTTTATTGACATCATAGTATCTTAATATAGGCTGGTGGCAATTTTCTGCTTAAAGTCTTCAAATGCCTTCTGGTGTTGTTCCAACTAAGACCATCAGCTCTCTTAAAGGTGCTGTCAGCTCATTGAAGTCTGGTATAGATTTGCCTATATAGTTGACCATGGCTAGGAAATGCTGTAGAGCTTGAAAATTATCGGGTGCTGACATCTCAAGAATAGCTGCTTGTTTGGTCGGGTCTGGTCTTAAGCCAGTGCTGGTAAATAAATGACCTATATATGTGGCTTCTGGAAACCTGAATTTACACTTCAGAGATTTGAGCTTTAAGTTCACTTCACGTGCTCTGTCAAGAACTCTCTTTAGGTTTCTGTCATTCTCTGCTTCACCATTGCCTCTAACCAATAAATCATCTACTATTATGGCACAAGGGTAACCTGAAAGAATTTGCTCCATTACACACTGGAAAACTTAACTTGCATAATTTATTCCAAATGGCATCCTTAGGAATCTGTATCTGCCATATGGGGTACTGAAAGTAGTCAGTAATAAGGATTTGTGATCAAGCATCACTTGCCAAAATAAAGTTTTTGCATCCAAGACAGGAAAAACAGTGGCATTCAGTATCAGAGCTGCGACCTCTTTGACTATATGCATTAGATGATGTGGTCTTTTCAATGCTTTGTTCAGATCTCAGGTCAATACATATTTTGATTTTGTCTGAGCCTTTTTGTGAGCTGCTACCACTAAACACCGAAAGTGTGATAAGAGATTTAGGGACACAGGTGGAGAGTGGTCTCACCTTCGATAACCACATTGCCACAACAGTCAGGAAATCCTTCTATGTGGCACACCTCATCACTAAGGACTTTTCATCCAGAAAAAAGGAGGTCATTGTCCCACTGTAATCATCCCTCATTAGACACATTATAGAATACAATGCCCCATTTGGTATGTACGTCTCAAGACATCTGCAACAACTGGAAAGGCCACAGAAATGCCTCACTAAAAGAATCACAGGCCTAAAGCAGATGCCCTATGCTGACCATCTAAGAAAACTCCACCTATACGCTGTCGCATATTGTCTACTCAGAGGTGATCTCTGCTTAAAATACAAGGCCATGTCAAACCCAGAGCTGTTGGACATGTTACACTTAAAGAAATCCCAGTCCCTCAGAGACGCACGCTCCAGGGATCTAAACCTTGTCATCACAATGAACAAAACATGCTGGAGGGATAGGTTCCTGACCCAGAGACTCCCCAGACTCTGGAACAGACTTCCCATATGTGTCAAGCAAAGCACCTCTTTGGTCCTCTTCAGAAGGAACCTTGATGATTGGATGGGAGATAGGAAATTCACATCGGGGATCGCATCAGTCACCCTGCTAAAGAGGGGTCCAGGGAAGTAAATACTGTGGGAAGAAATAACCAGGGAATTGTTATGGCTAGGCTTGTATAGGCCCTAGGGCCGATAGCCTAGTACCAACCTATGAACCTATTGACAACACCCATTCAGTTGGTTCTGTAACTGGACAAATTACACCTTGCTGTGCCATTTTATCCAGCTGAACTTTGACTTTATCCTGGATAGTTATCGGAACTTTTCTTGCTGGTCTGACTATGGGAGTGATCTCTGGGTCTAACTTCATGGAATAAACAACTGGAAGTTTCCCAAATTGTCATCAAAAACATCAGCATACTCTGAGAAAATGGCTTCAGAAAAATTGGAACTAGGATATGCACTTATATGATGAATTTCTTTGGTAAAAGAAAGCAGATTCATTCTCAAACTGTTTCTGAGACCCAGTAATGACTGCACAGGTCTTTGAACTACATAGAATAACAAGATGTAACAGTTCTTAGCCAAATAACATGAAAGCATTACTGAGCCTTCAGTTTGAATTTCTTCACCTCCATAAGCAAGTTTTGCACTACTGGCCACATTGAGTTGCTCATTAGTTCTCACTTTAGCAAATGTGTCTGCTGATATAACATTACACTTTGAACCAGTGTATACTTTAAGCTCGGTGGATTTACCATTGATCTGGACAATACAAAACACTTCGCTCTTTGCCAACAAATTCATTGCATCAACTCTTTCACCAATTACTGATACACCATCTGCATAGAAAGTGGAGTTGCAGTCTACTTGATCCGTTTGCTTTTTTGTATGACCCTTCTTTACAACTGCGTGGGGTTTACTTGATTTGCAAAATTTTTGAAAATGGCTCCATTTTTTACACTTGTAACATTGCTGACCAAATGCTAAATATTTCTCTCTTTTAGACTCATGACTGACACCACAATTGTGACAGTTAACAATAATGCTGGACTTGGTTTTTGTTGATTCACGTTTGTACTGCACTGAGCATGCTCCTTTCTTAGAACTTGCTGGAAAACTATGTGATTTCCCTGGTGAACCAGAAGGGGCCGTGGCTGCCATGTGATTAGTCCTACTTCTGTTTGCCATGTATTACATGCTATCTACATTTGCTCTGGAGCCTGCTGAACCCATGCTCTTGTCACTTGCAAGCATACTTGTGTGTTTTTTTGTAACTTCATGGATCTGACAAATCTCTATGGCTTTACTCAACGTTAAATCACTGTCACAAAGCAAATTTTTTCTCACAGCAGCACTATTAATACCACACACGAGCCTGTCTTTTATTAACTCATCTTTTAAGTCACCAAACTGACACATTTTAACTTTGTTTCTCGGGTCAGTAATATAAGCTGCAAAAGTTTCCCCTGATTTCTTATCTCTTGTGCATCTCTAATGTAATATTTATCTGGGGGTTACACATTTCCCTGAATTTGTGCTTCAAACACTCAGGGTCTTCCCTTAATTCAGCTTGTACAACAATATGATGATTTTCACCTTCTCTCTCATATACTGCTGGCGCATACACAAATGAACGTGCTCTTTCAATGACCTCTGACTCAGCTAAGTTTAGCAAAATGAATGCCCTGGTGCATGCATCTTTGTCTGAATAAGCTGCTTGAATAAAAATATTGTAATCTTGCTCAATTGTTCTCCAATTCTCTGCAATATTCTGATCAAATACAAATGGTAAGGGCTTTAAAAATCCATCTGCCATATTAACACATACCAGTGAAGGGTTTTGCAAATATGCACGAACACACACATACACATATGCTAGAAATTTATGCCAGTATTTGTAAATTTACCCAATAGCACAACAAGCATCTGAATAACTGAACTTTGCGAAATAAGTCTCTCAGGCACTGTAAGAGTCTTGAAATTACTGTACTGCAAGAAATCACCTCTTATCATTATAAGAAACATTTCAAATAACTGCACAATGTGAATGAACTGGGTAAAAGAAGCTCAGAGTCAGAAACATTTTGAAGTAACTGCACTTTGCGAATAAAAAGTACACAGCACACTGAAATTTCCCCAAAATGGCGGTAACTTGCTAGATAATCCTTTACAGTGCAAGAAACACACTGTAAAGGTAGCACTTTGCAAAAAGACACACCCAGCACAAGAAACTTTTCAAAATGGCTATACTTTGACTGTGCTTCACGAAATAGTTGCACTTTGCAGACATATAAACTCTTCATAATACATGCACAGTAATAAGCACACAAAGTACTGTGTAATTTAATTTAATCCTGATTTACGCTCGGGATTAACTCTAACCTGTGGAACTTGTTTAACTTGCTTACTTATGTAATCACTGTAAATAGTCTGTTTGCAATATGTAATGCTGGTATTATGTAATGCTGTATCTGCTTACCCTTGGAGCTTTTCTCCCCGGGCCTCCGCTGAAAATGGACATGCATCCAGTTGGACTATCCCAGTCAACAAATGTAAAATAAAATAAAAATAAAATAAAAGTAAGCACTTTTACACACTTTGAGATACTTCAAATAACTCTAGTTATGCCTTTGATACAATATGAAGTCGTAGTTATGCCAAAACATAGCACTTTGCCAAGAAACATGCAGCCACCTTGTTTTATTTACACTTAATGTGCCCTTTTTGCCCTTATTATATTTGTTTTGCTTGTTTTATCTGTTTTCATGCCCATTGTACTTTTCTTATGCTCGTTTTACTCTAAATATGCCCGTTTTGTCTCAGACACACTCATTTTGCTTTAAACATACTCATTTTGCTTTTCTGATAATCGTTTCATCAAATATCTTAATCTTAAACATTTTTCTTAATTAATAAATCTTTTCTGCCTCCCGCTTGTTTAATAATGTGGTTTATGCCCTTGTAATGCTCTGTTTTATCTTTTTTATAAAATAAGCTGTTTGTGCAAGTTTTCATTACCTTTGGTTCTTTTCTGACTCTTTTTCATGCTTGTTTCTCTTAGTTTACCTTCAGTGTCATCTCTGCACCTCAGGGATCTGAATGTCAATCTCTGGAATCCCAGTTCTAACACCATGTTGCTCATCTAGTCAGAATACAAAAGACTAGTCTTCGTGGGTTCTGTTCAAGCAGCTTTGCAGCTTTATGTAAAAACACATCACAATAGAAACTTTCTGACTTTAACTTAGGTTTCTTATATACAAACTAGCTATTGCATTCATATATGCTCACTCTCTGGATGCACTCTCAAAATGGCACTGAGTATAGCACGTGCCTGATATTTATATGTACACGTTCAGTCCTTGATATTCTTCTTAAAGATGCAGCACATACACACTGTTCTACACTTATATTTTAAAAACTCAGATAAATTGTGGCCCTGTTCCAAACCAAAAAGAGCACTAAAAAGTGTTGGGGCATTGTGCATGTAATGTTATGTACACAAAGTAACTAAGGTCCAAACTGCAGATGTAATGGTGATGTAAAAATAGGATAGGACTCTGCTTACTGTTACTTCCATAGTACAGTGTGATAAAACTCTGACTATATCCCAGATTACTTAGGATCTACTAGCAACCTAGAGACTAGAGAAATCAACCTCAGAGGAGAGGAGAGGAGTGAAGAGCCATAACTAACTAGCCCATCCTGGAGTAGAAGAGGCAACTCGGTCCACTGCAAACCTGAAAACTAGTAGATTTTAAACTTCACAGTAAGGCCAAGGTAGCAGAAAGGTTGAGAGTACATATTCACCAAGCAGCTCTTTTGCAAACTGTAACAGAAGGCATGAGACAAGTGCCAGCATTGTGGGACTTGTGTAGACTACAGTTCCCAAGGGGCTTATGGAGTCTGTGTGTAAGCAAAATCCTTTGGATATATGGGTGACAACTTCTACAATCAGCTGTTGAACAGGTAGGAAAGAATGGCATTGTCAGAATTGGAAAGGCTCATGGGCAGAAGTCATGAAACAGACAAAAGCTTATAAAAAATTACACTTCACTTCTGCTGAGTGGTGTCTGTTTTTTACTACTTACAGTGGCCCACTGAATAGTTTCACAGCAAGACCGACACATTACTGATTACATTTTTCAAGGGTTGTGACTTACCCGGTGGCATTAGTAGCCAGTTTGCCTATCTAGTCCACCTCTTTAGTGCTTCTAACATGCAGCAGCTGCCTCTTCCAGGTTTGTTAACACCTTCCAGCTATTCTATGGCATTCTGAAAATCCCTGTGGATTTCCAACCCACTATCCATTAAGACAGTCTCTTGCAAGATTATGCAACTTTTTCTGTGAAACGACTTTGCTGAAAAATATATGTCATAATTCTAAGCAAATATTAGTTTTATGTAGTTTGACGTGTCTGTCTTGCTAACTGACTGTACATTTATACACATCACTCATGTAGGATGGCCTACTTTTTTGTGATGGTCTTGGCTTGTCTTTGTTGCTCTAGTGTTAACCTAGGTAGTGGCCTTTGGAAAGTCATTGCTGTTTGTAGGGAAGACAGACAGACAGACACCGACTACTCTGTGTATATACATGTACCTCTATATACATGCTGAAGTGGTGTTCTTAGAATAAGAGAGAGGGAAAACAGGTAGCATAGGTTAGAGAAGGAGGTGAAGAAAATTTGCCTGTTACTAAAGGTCTTCTGCCCTGTAAGCATGAATCTTTGCCTTTAAGTTGATGGGAGGGTTGCAGCTATCTGGCTGTTTTGGATATTTTCAGCAAATACTAAACCAGAAATGTAAAACAGGCTTCACTGCTAAAGTGCACCAGCAAATGGTATAATAATTGCTTTGGAAATACTATACTATTATAAAAACATAATTTCTGGTGTTTATACAGCAGTTTTAAAATATCATAAAAGTTTCTGTAGTTGAAAAAATGCTTTAAATTTCAGTAATTACAAAATTGTAGAGACATCCTTAATCTAAAAGGCTTGTGAATGGAATATTTCATGTCAATGGGTAAACTAAGATTAAGGCTAAATAATTTCATTCAAGTTTGCATACATATGGAAGTGTTTGTGCAATTTTACTTCCACTGGAAAAATATCAAGAATGTTAAACCAAAGATCAGAGAATAGAAAAACTTCTGCCACTGAAGCAGTCTTGCACAAGCTGTGTAACAGATTTTAAAATGAAATATTGCATTGTAAAAATGGTAAGGTATTTTTGTCTTGAAAAGGTTTTACCCAAACCAGATGTGGTGGTGAGCACTGGAAAATAAAGTATTCATTCATTCATTCATTCATTTTATTTTAGTTAAGATGTCTTTCAATGATAGAGATACAAAATACCACAGTTATTACTTGAGTTGATTGGTTGCTTATGTGTAATTGTATTCTTTTACCACATACGACAAATGGCCAGTCAGCATTCTAAGGTATGACCTAGGTCTCCAGTAATCATGATGCAGAAAGTATATATTAGCATAAGAAGCAAGTACACTGACATATAAGCAAAAGGTAATGATGTTCAATTAATCAGCACTGCAAATAAAATAACAATACATACATTATATTAACTGAGCCAGTGTTAAGGCCATATCAACAAGTAGAGAACAAACAGATTGTTTCTATAAAATAAGGAAAATATGAATAAACTTTACAGGAAAGTGTTGAACGATCGGCAAAGTCTTCCTCAAAAAACATTAAGGTTAAAAAGAATGACAGAATACAAGACTGTTTGGGAGATTTAAGGTATTTCATATAATGGGTAAAAGTTGGGAAAATGGCAGACTGTGTGCACCAAATGACTCTTATCTGCATTATTGGTCAGTTGTTTTTTTTTTTTGTTAGGAATGTGTAGCAGAATATTACCATGAATTGTCACAACCTGTCTCACTACAGGAAGCGATGTTCTGTTAATGGTAAAAATCCAAATACAAGTCATTTCGATAGACTCTATCCCAAAGGGAAAATTGAATGCATTACTATATAAGCCTCTGCTCAAGACTTTCCAAAATATTAGGATGCCTTCATAATCCTTCTGTGCACATTCTTATGAGGCAACCAACAACTTTGTATTAGAAAAAGGAGATATTGATGGGTGACATGAATTTAAATACATTTACTTCTAGGTAAAGCAATAGGTGATACACATTTAAATTCATTATAACGCCTTCTAAATTAAAAACAAAATGGTTTACAGCTCTCGGTCTGCCACTGCCCTTATATGGGCTAGTAAAAATAATGCCCCATTTCTTCAACTGACTATATCCATGCCAACTGTCCAGTAAATAAATACATTGCTGCTGTGATTTATACTATAATATAACTATTTCCACTTCCTTTCAGCTTGTTGTGGAATATGACTTCATTTAAAGATTCCAGTATATTGACTAGTTCATGTAATGCTAAATGGACTTGACTTTATTTTACACTGTGTTGGCTTTGCAGTAAAAGCATCACACTGCTTGCTTGCTTTCCATTGCTTGCATCACCTACTTTAAAAAAAGAGAGAGAGAAATCCTCTTCTAATAAAATATCAGCCTTGGTATTCAGTGTAACAAAGACAAGTGTTTTGAAGACTGTACCAAAGAAACAAAGACACCTAATTTGAAAAGTGAAGTATTTGCCCTGTAAGGTGTAGTGTTTCTCAATTAGTTATACAAAGTTACACAGGGGAGGGGGCTTTACATTCAGACATTGTAGAACTACCAATTTGTCAAGTTCCATTTTTAGAAAAAATGGCTTAGTTAAGGTCATCTTTGGAGAATTCATATTTGGTCACCATCTCAGGTCCACCAACCAAAGAGCTAAGATAAGCCATTGTGTAGGATTCAGCATAGTTATAAATGACAAATTTTATTGCAGTTGAGAAATGCTGCATTGTCTGACAACCAGGAAGCTTTACAAGAATGAATTATAAAGATGAAAAGAGAAACTTCTCACTTAGCAGTAAATCATTCTCAAACCTCAGTTAGTTTTACAGAAAAGTCAATACTTAAGGAATGCTGCAGCATGAAACTATATCTCGCTATCAGCAGTCAATGGTGATACAGTAAATCAGTCTGAAGAGCTAGTTGAAATTTACAGCAGGATACTAGTAGGAGTGTACATGGCTCAGATTAACAGAAATCCCTTACATACCAAACTGGCCTTCCACTGTAAGATTGCCTCTTTTCCACGCCTGACTTGTTATTTGGAAATAAACAAATGACTACTTTGTGTCTGTAAGCTACCTGCCTACAGCATAAACCTTTGCCTTACCTCAAGACAATTCTTCATTGTGCAGAAATAAGTTAATGTCATATTTGTTCACATTCTCATAAGCCATGCGATGCTACATTCATTGAAAAGTAAAAGCTTATCTCAATGCCTGCCACCTAGCCAATGCACTGAAAATAGCCATTGTCCAAATCCTGAAATATCTCGACAAATGTGGTGCCATGACCTTAAAAATAATTTCTGACTAAGATATATTATGACTGCCTTCCTGAAGTATAAATGTAAGAATGTTAATGGTAGGAGAAGATGATAAATACTTGACTAAGTATCTACCAAAATGGATCCCTATTATTCATATGGTCAATACCAAATTATTGAGTTTCTGTAAACTTGAACATCCCAAAAAAACACAAAAATCTAACTTTTTTGCAGGGGGGGGGTAAGCTCCCCTGCACCTCCCATGTGAGGGGCTGTGCCCCCCACACCCCCCCTACAAATTAAATACACCAAATCTGAGATCACACTACAGTGATAAAAATGGTACATTTCCCATTCTGCACTGTACTACGATTTCCATTCCAGTCTTCACGTTTTTGGAAACTCGATCATATGGTCTCGACTATATGAATTTCATTTCTGAAAACTCGATCATCTGATAAGGATCCTACAAAACACATAATATCAGAAGTTCAAAATACTTAAAAGCAAAATCTGACTTTCATGAACTCAGCCTTTAACAGAGTCTATTGTCCATTTAGACTTCTCAGTAAATCACGACATTTCATCTTGCTGCGATACTAAAAAACAACAAAATGTAGCTCAAAGGAAATTTGCAAAAGACACTGTCAGCTACAATTAAATAAACTCTGTGTTTCTAACTTGATGTATAACTGTCATTATACAGTGACATTCAAACCAATGTTAAATAAACTACCAGCATAAATTAGATTAAATGTTTTATAAAACCTTACCACCATTGTGCTCACTACAGATGTTGCACAGTACATCCAAGCAGGTGCTGTTGTGTCCTTCTAAGGAGCTAGTATGCTAAACAGAATATTAAAAAAAAAAAAAAACTAAATATAATAAAATGTTTTTGCAGTGACCCCCCACACACACACACACACACACACGCACCTAGGGCTGTGTCCTCCTCATACCACATTTCCTCTGTAGCAGTTCTGAGGCTGTAGTAACAGGTTCACTTTTAAATGTCGAAATCTCGACTTTTAAAAGAACGTTCACAAAACATCGAGATTTCGGAATCTCAACATTTAAAAGTGAAAAAAAACAAAACAAAAATAAAGTAGAACAATACTATTTGCAGGGGGGCAAACCCCCTGCACCTCCACACCCCCTACTTAAATATATCAATTCTTAGATCACACTACAGTGAAGAGAACGTAAGTGCAACAGGAGCATTACTGTTCTCTTCACTGTAGCATGATCTTAGAGTTCGTATATTTAAGTAGGGCAGGTGGGGGAGTGCAGCCCCCCACATGGTGGGTGCAAACACTTTATTTCAAGTCTCTGTCTTTTTTTTCCCCCACTTTTAAATGTCGAGATTCCGAAATCTCAATGTTTTGGGTACATTCTTTTAAAAGTCGAGATTTTGGCATTTAAAAGTGGACCCATAGTAACACAAACTAAATAAACTACTTGGATTTACTGCAAAACCAAGTCTTCCTTTTATCTCCTTCATAGTGCAGCCTCAAATTTAGTATATGCAGTTTGTGAGGGGTACCATATATGGGGGTCTCTGTGATGAAATTTTCCTCCTTAAGTATTGTTTCATCCAGTTTTTGCTCATATGCTTATTTACATACTTTTGGTGTTCTGTTCAGCTCTTTTTTATTCAGTAGTTCCACTTCTAAATCTAGTAACTTGTAACTCACATTTTACTGCATCATTTGTATGTCATATTCCCTTATATTCTTTGCTTTTATTGAAATGTCTGACAAATTCACACGGCCAGTCCCAGTCTTCTTATCATGTCAGTTGTCGCCTCTTCCGATATGCTTCTCTAGAGTATGGTGCAAAACCTTCTTTGCATCATGGATGATTGCCTTAACTGAGCAGCTTCCCATCAGAATGGTACCATAATATTTACTACTTAATCATCTCTTGTTCATCATGATTTTGATTTGAACTGGGATATTTTTCAGCTAGCCCATCCTTCAGCAGATGAAACAATCATTACAAGAGATAATTGAGCTATCAGAGATAACTGACTTCTGCCTCTGGTTCAGCAAAACCATCATGGCAATAAACAACTTTAAAGTCTAGTGCTATTCTTCCAATATCAAACAAAATTACTAGATTTTTGGGATAAATGTTTCTGTTAAGTACATATTGTAGGTGACCAACTGTACATAGGCATCTATTATATCTTGCCAGAACATTTGGACTCTTCTGGTTATGTATCTTTAGGAGAAGGATCATGAATTGTAACGCACTCATAGAGCAGTGCACATGTTGTGACCAAGTGTAACAGAAGGATCATGAATTGTAACACACTCATAGAGCAGTGCACATGTTGTGACCAAGTGTAACAGAAGGATCATGAATTGTAATGCACTCATAGAGCAGTGCACATGTTGTGACCTGTTTATCTTCATGTGTGCATTTTGCACACGGGCGAACAGCAGATGTGCAAAAGGACATTTGCAAAGTTTGTAAACGTCGAACCCAAAAAGGTTCGAATGTGCAATAAGCGAATGCACAGTGATATTCGCTCATTGCAGATTTGGTATTTTGGGGCAGATTGCACTATAGTGGGGATCAGAAAATGGTCCCTTTCCCCACTGTAGTGCGATCTCGGAGTTAGTATATTAAAGTAGGGGGGGGCACAGGAGGGCTTGTGATGAAGTTTAACAGAAGGATCATGAATTGTAATGCACTCATAGAGCAGTGCACATGTTGTGACCAAGTGTAACAGAAATCTGAAGAAAATAATATGATGCAGTTCAACTTCATTACAAGAGAGCACTAGACTCAGAGTCACTATAGCATCACAGGGTGTCTACTGACTACGAAATGCATCTCAAACCTATTTGGCCTTTAACTGCTGTTGTTCAAAACATTTTCTCCATTGAATATGCAGCATGACATTTTCAGTTCAAGCATGCCCCAAATTTAAATTATATGGTTTGTTTCCTACCAGCCCATTCCTGAAAAAATATGCAGATGTGCCACTTTCCTGGAAATACACTTCATAATGGAGTGTAGTCAGATGATCTTGTAGGTCATCTTTAATAATATGCAATATTTTTTTCTTTTTACAGAAAATTTGTTTCTAGCATTATTAGCATATAATTATTATGGAATGTAGAGCATGGCATGATAACTGTAATACTCAGTAAGAAGAGGTTAGAAAAGACTGGGAAAAGAGACTAGAAAGACAATTTGCAATGGAACAATGGGAGGACATCTGTAAGGTTCCTAAGTATGCAACAAAGTCCAGCAAATTTAAGATATTTGTATGGAAGTGTTTGTGTAGGTATTTGAATACCCCAGGCAGACTTCAGAAAAATTTTCTTCAGGTCGACAGCAACTGCAGGAGGTGTGATGGGAAAGACAGGGACAACTAGGAACATGTTTTTTGTAAGTACAATAAGCTGGTAGATATTGAAAATTTCCTTCAGAATACTTTGTCAGAAATGCTGGGGGAACAAATGACTATAACTAAGGAAATGATTGTTTAGAGCCGGGACACAGGATCTAAATTACCTAAAAATAATAAGGCCTTATTAAGTTTAATGTTACTGGCTGTCAGAAAAAAACAACTACAAGAAAATGGAAACCAAAAACTAAACTAATTGTAATTGAAGTTCTGAATATTTTAAATGAGATAAAATAACTAGAAGCGGAGTGTTTAGAAAAGGGAAGAAGCAGATTAGATAGAAATATAAGGATTTTGTGAGGATAATACATGCAGAATAATATTCAGAAGAATTAGTGAGGTTTAAGAGAGGAT
>NC_056749.1:543178151-543190651 GCF_019279795.1 Protopterus annectens
CAGTAATGAAACCAGTAGCTCAATATGGGATTACAATCCAATAATTATATTTGTGAAATATGACAGAACAAGAAAATCTGGGAATATTGTACTTTTTCAAAATGTATTGGACTTGTGGGAGACTCTAAAGCATAAGCCCTACTTCAAGTCATTAATGTTTGGAAAAGTGCTTTGGGGAAGAGGCAGGAGGAAGTTAACTGTAAGTAAAGATTTTTTTTTCTTAAATAGTACTAGTTTTGTGGCATCTCACTTTCCTTGCATACTGTCAGGTAAAGTTTTTTTCAGTTATTTTTAAGTGTAATGGGGATTGAAAACAGGTGCTGCTGTTCTTTGTTCTTTTCTTTCTCCCTTCTCTCTTTCATCTTGTTCAGTTTTAAGAAATGTAGGCACTGCAATGTAAAAAAAAAGCTTGGTTGAAAAGCACGATGAAAGATTAATGTGTGTTTTCTCATTCTGGCATGAGGGGAGGACTGGAAGAAAGACCTTAGATTCATTTTGTAACAAGTTTTAAGAGACAGCAAGTAAATGACAAAGAAAATTATATATCATGAGGCTTTTTTCTAACAAATACATGTATGCTAAGTAACAGTTCTGCAGCTGGTCTTCTGTTTCCATGGAAACAGTCTGATAAAGAGAAACTGGCTGTCTGGTTCTCCATGGAGACCATCTGATATATGATAAAGATAAACTGGCTACAGTCTGGTGCAGAGTGATTGGCTGAGGAAGAAAGGAGAAATTGGTTAGGATATAATGTTCTTTGAAAACGTTCAGGGGTTTTCCCAGGGTAGATAATTTTCTCTGAAAGCATTCAGGAGTTTACCCAAGGTAGGTAATATTCTGTGAAAGCATTCAGGGATTTTCCCAGCTGGAAGAGCTATAAAGATTAGACAAAAACAATCAGCACGTAGTAGAAAGTGTGGCTGTCAGTTTGTGACTTTTGTTCCTATTAGAAGAGTAAAACTTTTTGAAGGTGTACATAGTTTTGTGTGTTAGTATTAAGTTATTAGGTTTTAGGGGGTTATTGGGGGTGTTTGTTTTGTTTGAGGGCTTTCAGTAAAACAAAAAGTTTTGTAAGATGTGACATAGGCTCAAATGGATATGACAAGAAGCAACTATATAAAAAGTTCAACCTACCAAACACTGTATGCATGTAATACAAAAGCTGGAACTACACATTTAACAAATACATAAAAGGTGGGAATAATACATTTTTAATACAATGCTGTTCTCTGTAATGTCTTTAAACGTAAATGGCCTCACAGATAAATACAAAAAGAAAGAGTAGTGAACTATATTAAAAATGTAGAGTGCAAATAGCTATGTTACAGGAAATACACTTAGAAAGAAGTGAACACGTGAATTTGTTAAAGAAAGTTTTTCAGGATTGTTATTCAGCAGAATACCTGGGACAAAGGAAAAGAGGAGTACTTATATTAATTGCAAGAGAGCTCTAGTAGTCATAGAAGAACATGAAAAAGATACTTATGGCAGATTTGTAGTGCTAAGGGGTTGCTGGTAAGGGAGGAGTATTATTCTGGCATGTATTTACATTCCACCTAAAACTGCTATAATGGAGCTTATGAAAATTCTTGGAGAAATAATCAGTTTTCAGCTAGGAATATTAATTATAAGTGGTGACTGGAGTTTGATTTGCAGTAGTGAAGATGTGTCTGGGGACCCAGAAAAGAGAATATAACACAGGAGGGTAGATTTATAAAAATATCTGGCATGGAATATGTGAATTCAGTAACATGAGTTCAGGGTGAATTTATGTATAATTCCCCAAGATATAAAAACTGTGCTAGGCTAAACAGAATTTACATTTCACAGGAACATATGCATTTTAATTGAAGGTCTTGATACTCACCCAATAACTATTTTAGATTATTTGCCAATAATAGCTAAAATAAAAGCACAGGGTAATGAAATAAAAATGAGACATTGGTGCTTTCCCACCCATCTGTTGAAAAGAGAGAAATTTAAGGCATGGATAGTGGAGATTATTCAGGAGCTGTTAGAGAGGATAGAAATTTCTTCTGAAAATATAGCTAGTTAGTGGGATAGAATTAAGGTAGAGTTTAAAACTAGGATGGAAATAAAAGAAAGGGAGCTTTGGTTAAGAATTAACAAGAATTATTTAGAGGGGCTGACAAGTATTGCAGAACAGGTGGACTCTCACAGAACAAGAACAGGATCAACTGTAGAATGCTAGACAGAAAATAAGGGATTAACTCAATAATATGCATGAGTTAAGAAAGGTTGCTATTAAGCAACTGTTTTTTTTTTGGTAATAACAGTAGAGCACAAAAACATTTAGCACGACTCAGACAACAGAAAGTAGAAAAGGCTGTTACCAAACTTAGGGAGCCTGAAACAAGGAAGGTAATGGGATCCTGTAGAGGTATTAAAATATTTCAAAATGCTATGAAAGTCTCTATAAAGCAGAGAAATATGAAAATCAAGAAATAATACAAATGGAAATGTTTATGAAAGAATTAAATATACCACGGTTAGGGGTACATGAGGCTACTAATGGTTAGGTTAGGAGGAGATGAGATAAAAAATATGTTGTATTACCAATCTACAGGAAAGTCCCCAGGAATAGATGGTATTCCTGTGGAAGATTGGAAGCTAGGAGGAAAAAATTTATAAAGATCTGGAAGGTTTTGTTTAACAGTATTTTAAGAGGAGGAGAAGTACCAACATCTTGGAAGAAAGCAGTGGTAACTATAATCCTTGTAGAGAGTAAAGATCAATCAGATCCAGCTTCATACAGGCCCACTTCAATACTAAACCATGATTACAAAGTGTCTGTGTCTATAATGGCTAAAAGAATGGTAAATGTAATGCCAAAGCTGATAAATATGGATCAGTGTGGTTTTGTGGAGGGCAGACAAACATTTGACAACATTAACAACATTAACAGAACACTGATGATCCAGAGGGAAGCAGAATTTAAGAAAATACCATTGTTGTTAGCAGATCAAGCTGGGACTTTATGAGCAGGGCAATGGAAGCCATTGCATTTCCTGAAAAAAATATAAGGTTGATTAGGAGGATTTATGGGGTATCCGAGGTGAAAATTAAAGTGGGTGGGGTTCTCTCATAATTTCAGCTTAAGAAGAGGAACTAGGCAGGGATGTCCTCTTTCCCCTTTACTATTTGCATTATATTTAAAACCACTGGCAAAAAAATAAGGGAGTCAGAAATTCAAGGATATAATTGGAATGGTAGTCAAAAAGCTGGCTTTATTTGCAGATGCTATTATTTTATAACTGACAAAACCAGAAAGAGATATTACACTGCTGTGGAACATTATGAGACAGTTTTAGATCTTTTCGGGATACAAAATGAATGAAGCTAAAACAATGGCAATAGCGGTAAATTATGTACTCACACGTGAACTGGTTCAGGAATGCAACAATATTTATGGGGGCATGATAAAATGAAGTATTTAGGAATATGGATTAAAAATGATTCTAGTGCGGCAGCTAAAGATATGTGGGAAGAGACTAAACAACAGATAATACAAAAACTGAGAAAATTGAAGTTTTGTTATATGGATAATAAGATACAAGCAGTTAAAATGTTTTTAGTGCCTTTAGTCTTATACACAGGTCAGGCATGTTTTTATCAACCACAGAACTTGTGGATAGCAATTAATAAACAGCTGAAGGACTTTATCTGGGAGGGAAGTTGGCAAGAGTCAAGTGGGATAAGCTGATTTTTCAAGTAGAACAGGGCAGATTGGGTTTACCAAATTTAAAGGGGTATTTCAGCACTACACATAAGACTCCTATACATATCACAAGCAGAAAACTACATCTCAAAGTGGAAAGGGATGATGAGGAAACACAGGGGAAGCTCAAGGAACAAGGAGAGACTGGGATTTTGTATGCAGGCCTTTAAGAAGAAGAATAACAATAATCATACAGAATATTATATAATTAAAGTAGCAGAAAATATTATTTATTTTTTTATTTATTTATTTTTTTATTTTACATTTGTTGACCGGGCTAGTCTAACTGGATACATGTCCATTTTCAGTAGAGGCCCGGGGAGAAAAGCTCCAAGCATAAGAATAACAATATAACAAAAGCAAATATGTAAAATAGAGTAATAAAGCAACAGTACCATAGTAACATAGGTAAAATGAGAAAAGCACATGGACTAACAAACAGTGACTAGAAAACATTTAGGCAAAAGCTAGACCAGACATAAACAAGCAAATGCACTAGAAAGCACCAGGGCAATTGCAAAAAGAACAAAGTTCCCAAATCCTATCAAATTACTAAGAATAAAACAAGAGGAGAGAAATAAGTTTTGGAGGCAAGAGGGAGGGCTAGGGTTGAAATAGGAGTGAAATACAGGTTTCAGTCTGGGTTAGCACAAGGACAGAGCCACTTAGTTTTTAGATGTTCTTTTGTTTGGTTTTTGAATTGAGAAGCAGATGCTAGTGTAGATAGTTCAGGAGGGAGCTGATTCCATTTTTTTCCTATAGTGTTTGAGAAAAGAGAGTCACCAGCCTTGTTGTTTGATTTAGTTAAGGAGACAAGTAGTTTATTTGCAGAACGTAGTGTAGCCAGGTTTTTATATGGAGAGATCAGATTAGAGAGGATGGGGGTATTGTTTGGGTGGTATAAGATCTTTTGTGTCATAAGTAACTGTTGACAGAGTATATGGTTCTGTAATTCTAACCATCCTAGTTGTTTAAGGTTAAGGCAGTGGTGTGTTTTAAAGGGAGAGCATGTGATGAATCTAGCAATACTATTATAGCAGGAAGATAGTTTGGAGATGTTGTTTTTTGAAAGGTTGGTATATATAGCAGAGGCATAGAAAAGGGTAGAAATGAGGTGAGTTTGTGCGATAGTTTGCCTGGCTGAGGGTGTAAGGAAGGGTTTGATTCTGTAGAGGGTACCAAGTTTTCTGTTAACAGTCTTTATGGTGGAGTTAATATGGTCATCAAAGTTAAGATGATTGTCGATTGTGACACCTAGTAAGCGGGTGGTAGTATCTGGTGCTATATTAGTAGCATTATTGGAGATTATAGAGAAGAATAGAGTGGGTGACTTATGAGTTGGTGTAAAAAGTAGTAGTTTTGTTTTCTTTGGATTCAGGAGAAGACGATGTTGCATGAACCAGTTTTCTACTTCTTGGAATACAGTTTGGGTTAGAGATTGGAGTGAGGGTATATTATTGGTAGTACAGATTAAGGTAGAGTCATCAGCATATTGAATGCAAGTGGCGTGGGGTATGTTCAAGTGGAGATCGTTAATAAATATGGAAAAAAGAAGTGGACCTAAGATTGAGCCTTGAGGGACTCCAATATTAACGGAAGTAAGGAAGACAAATTGTTATCCCAGAGTACAGCT
The DNA here is from genome assembly GCF_019279795.1 of Protopterus annectens. Lineage (NCBI taxonomy): Eukaryota > Metazoa > Chordata > Ceratodontiformes > Protopteridae > Protopterus > Protopterus annectens. Next base: position 543,183,524 of record NC_056749.1, read on the forward strand.
TGCTGTCTATTTTGAAGATAACATCTGAACCATTGTAATGCTTGTAGGTCGAGAGAAAGGTGCTTTAGTTTTTCAAGAAGTAGGGTATGATTAACCATATCAAAGGCTTTTGACAGGTCTAAGAATAGTGCAGAGGAAAAGGAGTTATTATTGCGGTTTTTGTTTATAGTGTCAGTGAAGGAGAGAAGAGCAGTAGTAGTACTATGAAATGGTCTAAAGCCATGTTGGCAGTTGGCTAGTAGGTTGTTTTGTAGAAGGTGGTTAAGAATTTGTTTGTGAATACATTTTTCCATTATTTTGGCTAATGGGGAGAGTAAGGCAATAGGTCGGTAGTTAGAGAGGTCAATTGAAGTTCCACCTTTGTGTAGAGGGATAATATGTGATATTTTCCATAAGGTAGGGATTTTGCCTTCAGTGATGGTTCTATTAATCAGGATAGATATGGGGTAGTCAATGGCTTGTGCAGCAATCTGTAGGTATTCAGATGGGAGATGGTCAGCTGATGGGGTACAAGGTTTTAGTTTGGTAAGAAGTTTGTAAATAAGAGATGTTGGAACAGGGTGTAAATGAAAGGTTGGGGAAGAAGTATTAGAGGTATTCAATTGTGAAGCAGGTAAAGGTGGTAGAGAGTTTGCTAGAGATTGAATGGCTTCTGTAAAGTATTTATTAAAGGCATCAGGGATTAGGTTGGAATTATTTTGGTTGAAACCTACAGGGGTGGGAGTAGTAGTGTTTCCTGGCTGAAGAAGTTTATTAATTCCTGACCAGAATTTTTTTGGTGTATGTGGTGAAGTTTGTTGGAGGTTTAGGTAGAAGTCTTTTTTATCCCTAAGGGTATCTCTCTTGGTAGCATTTCTTAATTGTTTGAAGAGAAGGTGATCAGATGGGCATTTGGTAGTTCTCCATTTAGCCCAAATTTTGTTTCTAAGTAGCATTTTCTGCCTAGTTTGTTTAGTTAGCCAAGGGGCAGATTTGGTTCTTATTCTAATGGAGCGGTGTGGAGAATGGTGATTTAGTATTTGAATAAAGTTAGTATTAAAGTAGGTTACAGCCTCATTAAGTTCCAGATATGTTAGTGGTGACCAATTACATGCTTTTAGTTCGTTTATAAAACTGTCAGGATTGAAGTGTTTTTGAGCGTGAGGTTATAAGATTAGGAGTATTTGGAATGTGAACCTTTTGTCTGATAATGTAAGTAAGCATATGGTCACTGATATCATCAGGAAGGGTTCCTGGAGTATAGTTGTTAGGATGGCTATTGATAAGGATCCAATCAAGGGTAGATTCTTTACTATTAGGTTTGTGAATTCTAGTAGGAGTAGTTATTAATTGATAGAAGCCAAAAAGATTTAAGTGGTTAGTTGGGGTCAGAGAATTACAGGTGAGCCAGTCAATGTTAAAATCTCCTAGTACAATGGTCTCTTGGGGAAGTTGAGTAGATAGGTAACTAAGTAGGTGTTCAAGAGTACTACTGTTGTTTCCAGGGGGCAGATGTATACAAAATAAGTAGATAGATTTAGAGTTGTTTAATTGGAGAGTGACAGATAATGTTTCGGCTTTGGTGTCAAGTAATGGGATAGTGTTAGACAGGGAAATCTGGAGATTGTTTTTATAGATAATAGCAATTCCTCCACCTTCTAAGAAGTAAGCCAACATGGGATTGGAGAAAGAAGATTCTGCCGATAGGGATGACTGCAATTAGGGATATAGACAGTAGGCAAGAGGAGACTGGAATTTATTGGAAAAAAATGGCAAAGAAATCAAGGTACTGGGAGCAAATAACTAGAGAGGGAAAGATGATAGAATGGGAAGACCCCAAGAATTTATTTTGGCTGCAGGCTAAAGATTGCCTTCCCTATCAGGGATTGATATCAGAGTATAGGCAGAGAGAAAGAAATAGGGGGGTCCTAAATGAAAGACCAACACTGGTAGAGTTTTTAGTAGACTCTAGAACAGAAGCTGCCATTAAAAAAGGAATAATTAGTAGACCATATAAAATATTCCATGATAGCTATAAGAATCAATCAGAGGAGATTAGAAGGGATTGGGAAGAGAGATTGGATAAGCAATTCACAAGGAAACAATGCGAGGATATATGTATGTCTCCCAAATATGCAACAGAATTCTATAATTGTCTATTCCTATAAAATAGCTGCTAGACTGCTCTTCCTAAGCACATCCAAAACAAATTCCAACATGTCCACATTTGAAAAAAGCCTAAAAGACTATCTCAATAGCAACTAGCTCTTTTCCTGTACTGCTCCTGGCTAGTTTCTTTCTCCTATTACTTCACAACTCCCTTCTCACATACCTTTTCCTCAGCACCTTTAAGCAGCTTGTGCTTATAATCCCATGTTTTTTTTCAAACGGACTTGCTTATTCTTTGATAGAATTTGTTTATCTATGTGTTATACAATACTACCTGCTATCATGTCCAATTGTTGCTTATGTAACATTGTTAATTGAACATTTTGCTAATATTTGTGTTCATGATTCCTTGTTTTTACTTATGTAACTTTGTTAATTGCATTGTTTTGCTAATATCCGTGTTCATGACTACTTGGACTCTTAACTAATTGTTACTGTACTGCAGCTTTTCTCAATGGCTCTCCACTGGAAATGAGCTACTTGCCCAGTTGGACACTACCTGGTTAACAAATGTAAATAAATAAATAAATCAAAGTCTAGAGGAGTTAGGATTTTTGCCTGGAAATGTTTTCATAGATATTTTTATACCCTAAGTAGACTCCAAATATTTTTTTCTCAGGCAAACAGCAAATGTTTAAGGTGTGACGAGGAAGAAAGAGGTAATTGGGAACATATTTTCTGGGAGTGAAGTGAATTGGCAGACTTTAAGGATTCCCTGTGGTATGCACTGTCAGAGATGCTGGGTGGACACATTGGTCTGAAGAGGGAGATGATTCTTCTGAGCCATGATACAGAATCGGAATTGCCTGGGCATGGTAAGGCCTTGCTGTGTCTAATTATGGTGGCTTCCAAAAAAGTAATTACTAGAAAATGAAAATCAAAAACTAAACCGACTATACTAGAAATACTGACTATAGTAGCAGAGATAAAACAACTGGAATTGAGCTCTTTAGAAAAGGGTAGGAGCAAACTACACAGGAAAAAATGGGACGTGTGGGGGGCAATGCATACAAGGGAGGAATGAGGTTTAAAAGATAGCAGGACTTAAATGAGCTATGTCATCATCATCATCATCTTCTTTCGGCTGCTCCCGTTAGGGGTCACCACAGCAGATCACCTGTTTCCATTTCCTCCTGCCCTCTGCATCTTGCTCTGTTACACCAACCACCTGCATGTCTTCTCTCACCACATCCATAAACCTTATCTTAGGCCTTCCTCTTTTCCTATTACCTGGTAGCTTCATCCTTAGCATCTTTTTCCCAATATACTCAGCATCCTTCCTCAGCACATGTCCAAACCAATGTAATCATGCCTCTCTGGCTTTATCTCCAAACCTTCCAACCTGGGCTGACCCTCTAATATACTTATTCCTAATCCTGTCCACCCTCATCACACCCAGTGCAAATCTTAACATCTTTAATTCTGCCACATCCAACTCAAACTTCTGCCTTTTTGTCAATGCAACTGTCTCCAACCCATATAACATAGCTGGTCTCACTACCCTCTGGTAGACCTTCCCTTTCACTCTTACAGGTACTCGTCTGTCACAAATCACTCCTGACACTCTTCTCCACCCACTCCATCCTGCCTGTACTCTCTTCTTCACCTCTCTTCCACACTCACCGTTACTCTGAACTATTGACCCCAAGTATTTAAACTCATCCACCTTCACCACCTCTCCTCCTTGCATCCTCACCATTCTTCTATCCTCCCTCTCATTCACACACATATATTCTGTCTTAGTCCTGCTGACCTTCATTCCTCTTCTCTCTAGAGCATATCTCCATCTCTCCAGGGTCTCCTCCACCTGTTCCCTACTCTCACTACAGATCACAATGTAATCTGCAAACATCATAGTCCACGGGGACTCCTGTCTGATCTCGTCTGTCAACCTGTCCATCACCATTGCAAATAAGAAAGGGCTCAGAGCTGATCCTTGATGTAGCCCCACCTCCACCTTAAACGCATCCGTCACTCCCACTGCAGACCTCACCGCTGTCACACTACCCTCGTACATATCCTGTACCACTCTTACATACTTTTCTGACACTCCTGACTTCCTCATACAATACCACAACTCCTCTCTAGGCACCCTGTCATATGCTTTCTCTAAGTCTGCAAAAACACAATGCAACTCCTTCTGACATTCTCTGTACTTCTCCATCAACACTCTCAGAGCAAAGATTGCATCTGTAGTGCTCTTTCCTGGCATGAAACCATATTGCTGATCACTAATCATCACGTCCCTTCTTAACCTTGCTTCCACTACTCTTTCCCATAACTTCCTGCTGTGACTGATCAGTTGAATCCCTCTGTAGTTACTACAGCTCTGCACATCACCCTTATTCTTAAGAATCTGTACCAAAAACTTTTTCTCCATTCCTCAGGCATCCTCTCACTTTCCGAGATTTCATTAAACAATCTGGTTAAAAACTCCACTGCCATTTCACCTAAACACCTCCATGTTTCCACAGGTATGTCATCTGGGCCAACAGTCTTTCCATTCTTCATCCTCTTCATAGCTATCCTTACTTCCTCCTTGCTAATCCAGTGTACTTCATGATTCACTATCCCTACATCATCCAACCTTCTCTCCCTCTCATTCTCTTCATTCATCAACCCCTCAAAGTACTCTTTCCATCTCCTCAACACACTCTCCTCACTTGTGAGTATGTTTCCCTTATTATCCTTTATCACCTTTACCTGCTGCACATCTTTACTAGCTCGGTCCCTCTGTCTAGCCAGTCGGTACAGGTCTTTTTCTCCCTCCTTAGTGTCCAACCTCTCATACAACTCTTCATATAACTTATCCTTAGCCTTCGCCACCTCTCTCTTTGCCATGTACCTCATCTCCTTATACTCCTGTCTACTTTCTTCATCTCTCTGACAATCCCACTTCTTCTTTGCCAACTTCTTTCTCTGTATACTCTCCTGTACTTCCTCATTCCACCACCAGGTCTCCTTGTCGTCCTTCCTCTGTCCAAATGTGATACCAAGCACCTTTCTAGCCATCTCCCTTACTAGCTCTGCTGTAGTTACCCAGCTATTTGGTAACTCTTCACTGCCACCCAGTGCCTGCCTTAACTCATCCCTGAACTCCACCTCACAATTACCCTTTTTCAGTTTCCACAACTTGATCCTTGGTGCTGCCCTCACACTCCTCCTCCTCTTCTTGATAACCAACATCATCCTACAAACCACTATTCTATGCTGCCTAACTACAATTTCTCCAGTCACCACTTTACAGTCTCCAATCTCCTTCAAACGGGCCCTCCTACATAAGATATAATCCACCTGTGTGCATCTTCCTCCACTCTTGTATGTCATCCTATGCTCCTCCCTCTTGTTAAAATACGTATTCATCACAGCCATGTCCATCCTTTTCGCAAAATCCACTACCATCTGACCTTCTGCATTCCTTTGTTTAACACCATACCTACCCATCACTTCTTCATCCCCTCTGTTCCCTTCACCAACATGCCCATTAAAATCTGCTCCAGTCACCACTCTCTCACCCTTGGGGACAGTCATCACCACTTCATCCAATTCACTCCAAAATTTTTCTTTCACATCCATTGCACACCCAACTTGTGGAGCATAGGCACTAACAACATTCATCATTACACCATCAATTTCCAGCTTCATAAACATCACTCTATCCGACACTCTTTTCACCTCCAAAACACTCTCAGCATACTGTTCCTTCAGAATAACTCCTATGCCATTTCTCCTCCCATCCACACCATGATAAAACAATTTGAACCCACCTCCGATACACCTAGCCTTACTCTCCTTCCATCTGGTCTCTTGCACACACAATATACCAACCTTCCTTCTGTCCATCATATCAGCTAGGTCTCTCCCTATACCAGTCATACTGCCAACATTCAAAATTCCGACCCTCATTACCAAAGTCCTAGCCTTTCTCCTCTCTTCCTGCCTTTGGCCATGTCTTCCGCCTCTTCTCCTCCTTCGGCCAACAGTAGCCCAATTTCCGCCAGCACCCTGTAGGCTAACAGTACTGGTGGCGATCGTTGTTAACCCGGGCCTCGACTGATCCGGTATAAACATTTTTCTTGGTGTCTGCATGAAATGTTTTGGTGAAGTTTTACGCCAGATGCCCTTCCTGACGCAACCCTCCCATTTATCTGGGCTTGGGACCGGCAAAAAGAAATGCACTGGCTTGTGCATCCCCAGTGGCTGGGTTACTTAAATGAGCTATGTAATGTTTGAAAATGATTGGGTAGATTATAAGTGATGTATAATGTTTGCAACTAGGAGCATGTCAGTACGGATTGTAATGTAAAATGCTTGCAACTAGGATTGTGTTAGTGTGGTTTGATATCATTTGTATAAATGTATGATTGTCTATGTAGTAAGTGATGGCTAAATAAAGATGTTTCTTGTTTAATAAAAAAAAGTCAGGAATGGATAATTTTTTTAATGTTGCTTAGGTTATATGACATATAGCAATATATGTGAAGTAAAATTTTTATTATGTTAATTATAGTGTGATTACTTTTATATGAATGTAAATCTGACTATGTCACAAGTGATAATTTAATAAAGGTGTTTAGAAAAAAAATCAAACCCTGTACCTTGTGCTTATAAGGTAAAGACCTTAACCATTATGCCAAACCCACCACCATCATGCCACGTAATTGTGTCGACATTTGCATGTATCGACTATTAATAGTACACACACACACATATATATATATATATATATATATATATATATATATATATATATATATATATATATATGGGTCCCCTACAAAATCCCAAACGCACAGAATCCCAAACCCCAAAATACCAAGACGAAAAGCCCAAAACCCCACATTACCGAAAGACCAGAAGTGCAAAATTCAATAAGGGATTTTGAGTTAGTGGTTCTGGTGTTGCAGTTCACGTAAGTATGTGTGTGTAAGTGTGTTTGTGAGGGACTTTAGTGTGTGACTGTGGGGTGTGTGTGTGTGT
>NC_056749.1:543193151-543383151 GCF_019279795.1 Protopterus annectens
ATCAGCCCATCACAGAGCTGCCCAAATCAGCTTAACTGAGACACTGTCATACGCTTCATGCATTGTCTGGGAATACACAGTTAAGCTTTTTCTGCATTTCTTGTCCACTATCTCTTTCTCTGAAAACATCATGTTGGTTGTACTGTATCCTAATCTGAATCCAAATTGCTCATCTCCCATCTTATTTTCTACTACTCTGCGTATTCATTTATCAGTTACTCTATCATGTAGTGTCACATGAGTTTTATGCCTCTGTGCCAGCAGTTGTGAATATCCCCTTTGTACTTGTACACCAGCACCAGAATGTTTATTCTCCAGTCATATCAGTTAGACCTCTCTCCATACAGCTATAAGTACTTTCAGGAGCCATTTTTCCAATAACACAATCAATGTAATAGTCATATCTGCTGTGACTTCATCTCAGACTGACATTTTTCCTGATGTTATTTTTCTTAATGCACCTTATCTTCTAGGGTGGATTACCCTTACTCTTTTATCATACCCTGTGAGTGCAGCAGTACAGCTTCAGTGTTTTTTTTTTCATCCCACAGCTTCTTAAAGTACTCGTTCTATGTGCATTTGATGCCTCCTGGCTTGATGAGCAGATTATTGCTGACATTGCTTTTGAATGGTGTCTGCTGACTATCTTCTTTGTCTTTCTGTCATTATCTTGTAATGTGATAGAGCTTCTTTATGCCACCTACTGTATTACTTTCCAGAAGCTGGTAGAAGCTCACTGTTGCCTTGTTCTTTACCATTGCAACTGCTCTCTTAGCCTCTTTGTTAACTATGTGCAGGATTCCTTCCCAGCCTGGTCAGTCTTTTCTGTCCCTCACTACTTCCTTCTCTCCTCATTTTTTTTGATAACTTCCTGGACTTCTACATTCCACTACCAGCATGCCTTATGTATCACCTGGCTCGACTGCAGATTTGTTCTATCCTCTTCACCAGTGTTATTTTGAGATGCTGCTTTTCCTGCTCCACCAGTTGTTTCTTCTTCCTCAGGTGTTAGATCCATGACGGTCTCCCTGAACTCCTGTTCTTTCGGGTCTTAATTTCATTTCTGGTGGGGGTGGATTATGAACCAGTACAGCCTCCACTCACTAGAATTTAGACTGGAAACAAGGCAAATAACCAAAAAAACACAAACCTGGTCAAAGCAGAAAACAAACTGAATTTAATTTGAATGAACAAATCAGTTGAGCAATTTCATCCTGAAACACTAAACACTTTTTCAAAACTGATTACAAAAGAAAAACAGGTGAACTTCGATGCTTAAGCTAACTAGCCACAGCGTTTATATTACATAATCGAACTGTTAAAAGTTCGAGTGTCATATGGTCGACACCATATGATCGAACTTTTAAAAGTTCGAAAATGTAATAAAAAAAAAATAAACCAAAGAAAAAACCTACCTGAACAGTTTAAGCAGGGGGACAAGCACCCCTACACCCCCCGGTCTTTAAATATACCAACTCTGAGATTGCACTACAGTGAAATCTTCCCATTCTGCACTGTACAGAGATCTCCGTTGAAATGTTCAAACTTTTAAAAGTTCGATCATATGGTGTTGACCATATGATGGTCAAACTTTTAAGAGTTTGACAACGTGATATAGACCCTAGCCACAAGACACATAATACAGCAATAAAATTTAACATTCAGTTAAAAAGCTTTACTTCATAATGAAAAAAAAAAAGAAAAGATGAACCACTCTAAAAAGTCAAAAACGTACTAAATAAATATATTAAACTGATTGTATGGACCTCTGAATAAAAGCTTAAAGTCCATATGTATGTGCGTGTGTTATTAAATATTTCTGAAGATTTGACACCCAGTACATCCAATGAAATTTAACATTCAGTTAAAAAGCTTTACTTCATAATGCCAAAAAAAAAAAAAAAAAAAGATGAACCACCCTAGAAAGTCAAAAACATACTAAGTAAATATGTTAAACTGATTGTATGGACCTCTGAATAAAAGCTTAAAGTCCATATGTATGTGTGTGTGTTATCAAATATTTCTGAAGATTTAAATTTTTAAAGTTTTTAGTTTGAGAAAAGGGTGCAATGAAATATTGTCATTAATGGCCAGAAGAGCTCAAGTGTTCGAACTTACCTGCCATGTAGTTTCCTTATGCTCCAGAATCCATGGTCTCAAAAACTGGTTGAGAAAAATTCTGAAATAAAAAATATGTTCTTATGGTTACAACAAGATATAATGTGTTTGAATAATACACTATTAATATTTTTGTGCTTAATATCAATGTTGTGCTCATAAATTCTGTTCTTCAGCAAAAGCTCACTTTTGCCAAAATAAAATGCATTGCCAAATGGGTATAATGTGATGCACACTACAGCTTTTGTATTACAATCGCATTTGCTGAGACAGGATATAGCCTTATTATACCCATGAATGGAAATGGTCCTCCTCAGGGATGAAATATAGGTCATAAGTAGTCACACCTTGAAAATATAGCAGCAGTGGTGATTACATGTGGATGACTTACAGGCTTGCAAGAAAACTGGAATGAGATATCAGATCATTTAAACAGTACACATAAAGGGCAACAGTAGCCATGATGCATGGTCACCTTGCATGTTCAGTGATAAGCCATAGTGTTAATGGCATACAATGCCAAGCTTGTTGGCATCTCCAGTTCAGTAAATGTAAAGCATCCATGCCTGCATGTGTATCAAACATTGAATGCCTCTTGATCAGGAAAATAAGACAACATCCTGTTCACTCTAACAGTAGTATGATGTGACGTAGCATAAGCCTTACAAGTTATAGTTGTGAAATGTAGATGTTCAACCGGACACTCCAAAAAAATTAGCCAGCATGGATAAGCTTGCAGCATCTATGAGGTCCTTACTCCTACTCTTACTGTTTATAGAAATGTGTGTACCACTTGACATGCAACTTCCTATAGACATGTATTAGCATATATAATATATATGGCCCCATATGTCAAACTGGAGCTTGACAGAAAATGTGAACATATCATCTTGTTATGCAAAGGTACTTTTCCAGCAATGAGAAAACATCATTCACTTACACAGTAACTCCCTAACTAGCTGCTTAATCCTGGAGGAGTCAGAGCCTTGACTTGCATTTGATGTGCAAAAGGCTGAGAAGATAATCCTGGATACATATACACATCTACTAGCAATTTCAAGGCTCACCATTTCACTTACGGAATGCCTTGGCATTTAATCTAAGAATCGAGCTAGAAAGCCAGTTGCTGTGAGGCAATAATGTTAACTGCTGCACCACTGTGCCTTCCTGTGAAACCATCAGTATCCTTAAAATATCAACATTCATACTGTGCATATGATACCCTCAGATCACCGCTGTAGACCTTAGCCTCAAAACATAACCAGGAAGAGGTATTGTTGTTTGTGCACATAAAGAGTTAGGACTGGTCATGTTTCAAACATACAGCATAGAAAGTCCATCAGCAGCTGCCACATGTCAAAACAAGAAATGCAGCATTATACTATACTGTACTGCAAACATTTTGAAACATGTTCCTGCACTTTACACATGAAGCAGCTGTGTGACATGTATGCAGCTGATGTTGATTTGGTGCCAGTGTATGAGCACAGTTTTATTTATTTTATTTATTTTTATTTAACATTTGTTTACCGGAAAATTCTGACTTGGAACAAAGCCAATTTTCAGTGGAAGCCTGGAGAGAAACGCTCCAGATGCATGTCTTTGAAATGTGGGAGGAAACCAGAGCACCTGGAGGAAACCCACACGAATGCAGGGAGGACATGCAGACTCCGCACAGAAGGCACCCCAGCTAAGAATCGAACCGGAGAACCTCTTGCTGTGAGGTGACAACGCTACCTCTGCACCGCTGTACCGCTGCACCATCCAATAATCCATCCAGTAATAGAACATACCTGTACACATTGTGGAAAGTCAAAATACAGATGCATACTATTAAATAAGGAGGCCAGCCACACCAAGAGAGCACATATGTAATGTACGTGACACTGCTTACAGCAATACAAGGGAAACTCCCCACCTCTACCCTCCAATATTCTTAAGATACATACATTCATCTACACCTTCCACTCAAATCTCCCAAGAACAGGTCCACAAGGTGCTATCCAAAGCCAACAACACTACAGACACGAGACCAGATATCATATCATGCTACTACTTGTCAATCTGAGGCATGATTTGTCAGACCACCTAAAAAGGATATTCAATATCAGCCCCCAAACAGGCTTCATTAACGATGAATGTAGGACAGCAATATTCATCCCCTTGCACAAAGGTCAGACATCAACAGACCTGGATAATTATAGACCCATAAGCCTGACCAGCCTCATCTGTAAGGCTATAGAAGCGATCATTATTTATTTATTTATTTATTTCGCATTTGCTTACCAGGAAAGTCCAACTTGGAATGAAGCCAATTTTCAGTGGAGGCGTGGGAAGAAATGCTCCAGATGCATGTATTATGATATTAATAACTAAAGACATGGGTAAACTACAAACTCCTGACCCAGATCATCCTCCTTAACATGGGCAACTTCTTTGAGAATGATTCTGAAGCAATGGATGATGGCAAATCAGTACGGACTGCATATCTAGACCTTACAAAGGTATTCAGAACCATCTCACACTTTGGTATCATAGATAAACTTTCCTACCTAAACATAAATCCCTGTGTAACTTGTTGGATAGCAAATTGGCTCACAAATAGAACCCACTGAAATAAGGGTATGTGGCTCTACCTCCTCCAGAGAAGTCACTAGTGGTGTACCCCATGGTTCAGTGCTTAGGATACTCCTCTTTGGCACTTACAGGGGTCCAGGGAAGTAAATGCTGTGGGAAGAAATAGCCAGGGAATTGTTATGGCTAGGCTTGTATAGGCCCTATGGTCGATAGCCTAGTACCAACCTATGAACTTCTTGGAGGTCAAAGTAAATCTTAAGGGTTTATGATTGACCAAGTTTGCCTATGACTGTATTTAGTGCCGTCATAAGCTCCCTAGAAGACAACAAAATCCTCCAAGAGAGCCTTTCCCAAACAAATAGTTGGTGTAAAAACTCAAAACCATACACTAAAACTAAATGCCAATAAATGTTTGATCATATACTTTTGCAAGCATGTCTTCCTCAGCAGTTATCACATTGACAACACACACCTGAAAGTTGATCCCGTAGAAAGGGATGTCAGAACCTATGTCAACAACAAACTATCCTTTCATTATCATGTATCCAGCAGTGTAAGGACATCTTTTTTCCATTGCACTGCTTATATGTAAAGGAGTGACATTGAGGTTCAGGGATGCAATCATTCCACTGTACTTGTCTCTCTTTAGACCAATCATTGAATGTAATGCTCTGCTTGGTATGCACCTGTCCAAACACTTGGCAAAATTAGAGGAACCACATCACTTTGTAACTAAAAAACAAGGCCCTGAATCACAAAAACTATGCAGACCATCTCAAAGCCTTGTTCTTCCTCTCTGTATCATCCATGCTACTAAAAGGCAACCTCTGCCTCATGTACAGAGCCTCAACAAATCCTATCCTGTCAGACCTATTAGACATTTGCAAGTCCATCGGTAGCGTGAACACCTGCTCAAGGGATTTCAGTCTCTTTTGCAACATAAATAGAACATATTGGGGGGAATAGGTATATATCACAGAGAATACCTGTTCTATGGAACCATCTTCCACTCCACATGAAGTATTTCTTTTACTCTAGTTAAATGTAATTTGGACAAATCAATAGGAAATTATAAATTCATCTCCAGTTTAGCATCCATGTCCCTCATCGATAGAGGCAACAAGTAAATGTCCCAACATAGCCTTGTTCTGCTGCCTCTTTATTATTTGTATGCAGAATATAAGGGCTAAAACTGTCATAGGAATGTAAGGCTGAGCTTCTTAAAGCCTCACAGATAAACAGAAGGAAATGGGATCTTTAGAAAGGGGGAAAAGTAAATTACATAGAAGAAAATGGAATCTTTGGAAACAATACATGTAGAATACTGCTCAGGAAGGGGAGGAATGCAGAAAGTTGCACAATTTATGTAATATCTGAGTGAATGATGATTGTTAAAAAGGAATGTGTAAATTTCAAGAAAACAAAAATGTTACTATGGTTTGTTTTCTTTTCTATTAATGCATGTGTACCTGTGTCACTGTTCTTTTCAGGAGCATGGACTGGTTAAGCGACCTTCTCAGGGTCACTTCATTTTGTGACCTAAACTACATACTTCTCATTGCCTGTGCTTTGTTAACATGTAGTTTGGATGTTAGTTATGAATATTATCTCTTGCATTTACTGTAACTCCTAGCAACTGTCAACTTAACACTCGTGTTGTGTGTGTGTCTGTGTTGCATTGCTGAACTTTTTTGTAGATGATTGTGATGCTACAGTTTTTTGTCAGGTTAAGTGTGTATTTATAATCTTTTGAGTATTTCATTTTTTATTACTATAGGGAACATGTCATGCTAAGAGCTCAAATAGGGCCTGATATACCCTATTGTCCTTTGTAGGATGTCTCAGCTGTTACAAACATGCATGTTTGCATGCTTTGTACATACTGCTTTAAATATCTTTGCCTTCCTTTCTGTCTCTGGCCATGTGGAAATACTGGTAAACTTCTGTTCCACATAGACTAGTTTCAATCCCAGGAAGAGGTAACATTTTCAGGATCAGAATTGTTAGACAGTCTTACATAGCAGAGGGCACTTTCATATCAGGCATGCTGTGGCCATCACCACTCGAGGCATAATGTTCTGCCTACCAGAAACCATGAACAGCATGAGCAGTGGTGCCACTGTGCTCATGGTGCAGTATAGCACAGGCTTATTCAACTGCATAAGGCTGTGTTTTTCCCTTACATAACAGTGCTTCATTCAGGCTGACTGCCATTCGGCATGACAACTACTCTGTTGTAGGTGTGTCAAGTACATATACATACATGTAAATTACTGATGCAGGTGACATTGCTGCCTTAGGTTAGTCCTTGTATGTTACCTGGCTGCTGCAGCAGGAATGCAATGCATGCATACCACTGAACATGACACATTAATGTCAGTGTTATATGAGTGAATTTGTGGCATATGTGGCTCTGCTTCTGTTGACGCCTATGTGGTTGGGACTGAGCTACTACAGGTGTCTGGGTTCCTCCACATTTGCTGTGTCTGTTGAGGAAGAACTGGCATCAATTGAAGAGTCTGATATTTTTTTTTCTAGGTCATTTTTGTCCCTTGTACCTGCCAGCCTGATCATACCGAACTGGCTCATTCCTTCCACTGTGGGCATCAGGTAATCACGAAGGCCATCATCCACTGTCTTGTCAATACTGACCCTAGAACATGAGACAATTCCTTCTGCTTATGACCATAATACCACAGATTGTGCCATTCATTACAGAATTTGTTCCCTAAATCTACAATTTAAGACACTTCGTTTACTTGACAGCATAATGACACCCTCACGATCGGGTTCTACACATCAACACTGTAAAATGTGTGGTAGTAGGTGGTTGTGCAAGCTCACAGTACAATGGTGAATGGGGTTTTGTCCTTTCCCATCTGTACTGCAGTCTCAGAGTTGGTACATTTAATTATCAGAGGGTATGGCTTATTCCCATGCACAATAAAATGTGTTTTGGACATTTTCCTTTAGTTTTCAGTGTTGTAAATGTAGAGTGTCATATATACACATACACACACACACCACACATATATGTTGTGAAGAAAGTCATCAGAGGATTATATTTGCATTTCTTGTAAAATCACTTTTACCTTATTGTAAATCCTTGCCAAAAGTAGTAATGTCTTATTGCCTCCTGCACATTTATAGTGCAACCTAGACTTTTAAGAATTAGTTTTCATTCTAAAACTAAACTCTGCTTTTACAGTGATGTCATTTAATTAATAAAGCAGTAACAGTACAATACTTACATGTCTCCAGTAGGATTGTCTTGGGAATAACTGGTCCATGCAGCAGCCTCTGCATGTACCTTAAATGATTTTAACACAACTGACCTTTGGATAGCCTTCACAACAAGTATCAGTAATTCCTCATATATGCCACTATTATGTGTCAGAATGACAAAATGCATATGAACTTAACATACGCTGTAGTTCTGCCTCTGGTTTCTCCACCCTCCGTGTATGAACAGTGCATCTCAAAGTAAATCACTTAAACACTAATACAATATTCTCTGATCACCCATGAAAAGAAGCATTTCTACCAAACAAAAAAAAAGCATTACATGATTTCCTAAATTCTAACCAGCATACATACACCCAACACATTACAGAGAATGTGTGAATTTGTTTGGCTTCCTGTTCACTGCGAGTAAGGAAAATCATCCATGATCATCACAAATAAAATGTTCACAAATGCTCAGCAAGAAATACAAATAAACTTTCAGCTAAGAAGGGGGCCCAACCATTTTTCCTGTGTCATTTTGTAAGTATCAAATGCATAGTGGCAGCATAAACAGACTGGATTCAAGGAAGCATCAGAAGCCCAAATACCAGGTATATGTAAGATAAAACCAGATTGTCTTGTGGCATCTGGAGTAAGCATTTGGGGATGGACAAGTGAGATGTGTGGTCCTTACTTCCTGGTAACTTAAATGCAACTGGTTTACTGTTTCTAATTTTTATATCATATGTTTAGCCTGCACTAGTTTGCATCTTCCCATAATGTATGTAGCATACATAGACTTTTATAGAAAGTCTCTTACAGATAGAAAAATATTGTAGGTGTAAATGTATTCCTTCCCATGACTGATCAGCTGCACTGTATTTTGTTAACATAAAATATTCTTATTCAGTGCAGATGGAAATAAATACTTTAAAAGAAAACCGAAGAGAGAGCTCATGGGAAAAAACCAAGCCTAAAGGACTTTATTAGCGCTTTCATCCACAAAACAAGTAAATGAACTTCTTCAGAACTGATCTGTATGCCTTATCTGCAGGCAAAGATCACCTCTCAGAAGTCTGTATGATACCAAATAAAGTGACAGGGCTTTGAGGCGATCAGCATAGGACATTGTGTTTACTCCCTGTATTCTTTTTGTAAGGAACCTTTGTGGACATTCCAGTTACTGCATGCCTCCCAAATGTCCAGATTTTTGCAAAACGTCCAGATTTCTGCCTCATATTTTGTTCTTTCCCTAATAATAATTGTTGATTTTTGGTAAATCACTGAGGATTGAAGTCACTAAATAATCACATACATTTGACTTTCAGACTTTATATTTAAAAAAAATGAATGCAAAAACAAATCCTGTTAGTCTAGCTAGGTTTGTAAGAGCAATATTTAAAATCTGTCACTATTTTTGGGACCTTGCCCCCTGATTATTTTAAGTTTTGTCCACATTTCTTATGCTAAGAAGTTGATAGGTATGGTGGCATTTTACTCTATGATGGGTCTGATGATGGCTGAATACAGTGGCATGATGACCTCTCTGGAACTAGATGCTATGCTCTTGATGGAAGGATTTTCTTACTACCTTGGACACGTGTTGGTCAATGGTTAGGTTGCAGTCTACATGAGTTCTCAGATCCCTGTCTAGTGAATCAACTTTTAGGGTTGTTTTATTGATGACATAGTTACCTGGGGTGGCCGACTTCTCAGAAAGTACTGTAATGCATTTCTTGGCTTTGGCACCAGTCATTTGTCTGTATTACGCCTTCCTGAAGGGTGTTCTCATCTTAGGGGGGATTCAGTGACTGCTCCCAGTCTGCAGTCATCTGCAAACCAGGTTAGCCAGAGGCCTTTGACATTGGCTTTGATATCTTGAAGTAGATGCCAAACAGGAGTGGACCTAGCACAGAGCCGGGGGACTCCACTGGTGACTGACCTCTTTGTGGAGGTGGCCTCACTGATTCTAACATCCTGGGTCCTATCAGTGAGGCAGTATGTTATAAAGGGGCTTATACCTATTTATGCAAGTTTGTTGACATTTCCTGAGTAGGGTATTGTATCAAATGCTTTAGCTAGTTTGAGGTAGGCAGTATACACTATATACTCCCCTGTATAATAGTATAATTATACTGTATAATCCCCTTATCCATTGCCTTAGATTCCCTTTCAAGAAAGTCGACTAGACTGAGTAAGCATAACCTTCCTTTGGCAAAGTCAAACTGAGATGGATCCAGTGTCTAGGGGTCTTCTATGCCCTTGTTGATAATTTCCATGATAATTCTTACCAAAGCTTTGCAAGCAAGACTTGTCAAACTAATGGATCTGTAGTTTCCAGAATCTATTGTAGGTCCTCCCTGTTGAAGGGGGATGACTGTTGCAGTCCTCCATTCACATGGCACAAATCCTATTTTAAGACTGTAGTTAAATAATGACTCCAGGTTCCCTGATAAGTCATATTTTAGACTGTTCAGGAAGCATCCTGGGAATGTGATCAGGCACCACTGAGGCCATGTGCATGGCTTTAGAAAGCATAGCTAGTACAGGCTCCCTAGCTATAGTTGGAGGAGTTATGTTTGAGGGTATGTTTTGGGGGATGGTTGGGGGTGATAGGGGGGTAAAGTTGGAAATAAAATTGTCCACTAACAGGTTTGCTATATCGCCAGGTTCAGTGAATGTGGCACCATTAACCACCAGTTTAGAAAATTTCCGTGTGCTGCCTTTAAGGTTTCTGACATAGTTGAATAAAGTCTTATGGCTATGTTTCACCTTGGAGGCTATCTTAACCTCAAAGTTGACTTTGCTTGACCTAATTAGCCCTCTTGGTTGCATATTTAGTTTGATGAAAGATTTTTTATCCTGATGAGAATTACCATTCCTGATTTTTGATTTTTTTTCTTTTGTTGTATATCCTGTTTAATTTAGGATTCCACCAGGGCAGTTTATTTCTGGGACTAGTCCTGGACTTACCTCTGGTAGGTACAGCAGCCACTGATTTAGTTGTACAAAGTTTCTGAGAGGAATTCAGCATAGGCTGCTGTGTTCTGTGGGTTTGTAGAGGCATTTAATTTTGACAAGCCATTATTTAATAAAAGGTAATTTGCCTTGGAATAGTTCCTGTTACTGGTTTTAATTGGATTATGGAATTGATTTTGATTTTGAAGGCGACTGCTTGATGGCTGGACCTTACCATGAAGGACAAGACATTGGGGGTGCAGTGTTCTCCCATATTTGTGAGCATGAGGTCCTGTATGTTGGAGCCTCTAGTGAGTGCATTCACTATACGGTCAAGGGTGTTTGTATTTATGAAGTCCAGGATTCTCTGCGACTGTAGATTTGAGGCCATGTAGGCTTTCTAGTCTATAGAGGGCTAATTTATGTTTCCCAAGAGCAGGTGTTAGGTTGGATGGTAACTGTCTCCAGTAAGTTCAAGTATGTATAGTGAACTTCTTGGGACATGGAGAGTGACCAATAGCTGGCTAGGATATTGTACAGGATTTTGTCTTTGGTGTCTGCACGTGGAGGAACTCCATCACATCATCCCATATGACCATGCTAGAGGTATGCTTGTTGTTGTATACTGAGACACCTACACCTTTAGCCCTTGTCTGTGCAGCTGCTGTCCAAAATTGTGGAAAGCTCTGAAGCCTTGCACGGTCGGGGTACTCTGCTTCTTTAAACCATGTCTTAGTAACTACACAGATGTCTATATTCTGAGTGTGAGGAAGGCTTAGAGGGAGTATAGTTTTTTATTTAGCTCCTGGCACTGAGTAGTAACACTTGAGGTACACGGAAATCTGTTGGGAGGGACCCTACAGAGACACAGGGAGAACAGGCACACTCCATACATGGCATTGGCCAAAGGTCAGGATCGAACCTTGTCCCTTGTGCATGGCCGACAAAGACCTTAACTATTATGCCAACTGCCATAATAATCTAGCTAAATAGAAATGAACTAACATCTGCAATATGAAATATAGCAAGAAATTCAGATATCTCAGCGGTGCAGGAGTCCTATCAGAACTGGTAACTTTCAGTGACCCTCCAACAGAGCAGATGAATGTGCCACTTAGAGTATCATTCTGCAAAGAAAAAAAAAAGAGGGAGTAAAATCCAAATTGTCACAGCCTTTCATTCTCTATGGCATGTATGTGAGGGTGTCCATTAGTCTATCAGCTGTTTATCCAGATGATTACTTCAGGCAACATTTTACCAAAGGGCTGTAAGAGAAATAAAAAAATAGTCTGGATTTTAGTATTTGCACATATTTGGATCTATGCAAGGAAAAATGCAACTTCTAGTTCCTAGTAGTATACATAAATGCACATTCTTACAGGTCAGAGTTATGTAAGATTGTACTAAAGATCTCTGTGTAAGCCATTAGGTAAATATGCCTTAATATTTGTGAATATAAGCATCTTAGCACATTATAATAAACTGTTATTTTGTTTTAGAGGTGGGACTTGGTCAGGGTGCATACCTCTCAACTCTACAGCTTTTCACAGAATGCCCAGACTTTTGCCTCATGTGTTGGTCCATTTTTCATAAAATTGTGGTTTTCTAACAAATCGTTGGCAAATCATTGAAGGTTTATGTCAGAAAATAATGACAGATATTTGAGTTTTGGACTTCATATCCTTCAGAAAATTCATGCTAATGTAAAAGCTGTTATTCTATCTACTTTCTAAGATTGTAAGAGCAATACTTAAAAATTGTCCCTATTTTGGGACCGTTGTTCCTCCCAATATTTATGGCTTTGTCCAGATTTCTTGCTCTAAGAGGTTAAGAGGTATGTCTGGGTGTTGCTTTTAGGAATTAAGCTGCTCTTTAATCCATGTATTCTTGGAGCACCTCGCCAGTGGGAGGCAAATAAAAAACCTGGAGATTTTTTTGCTGATTATCAGAAAAACAGATGAGAAACTTGTTGAAACAATAGATTTGAGATTAAAAAAATTGTAGTGCATGGAGAATGGTGATTATGCTCCAGTATCTGGAAAAAGACAAATCAGTTAAACACTACTATAGTGTGAGACCCCTGCTTAACTTCTTAAGGTTGGGGCTCACACTAGGCAAAAAGGTGTCCCTTCCTCTTATAAACTTAGAAAGCAGCTAGAATAATAGGATGTGTGTTTGCTTGCATTTTCTGAAGAAAACGAAGTCTAAAACTCAGATGTATGCCTTTATTTAGTAACTTAAATCGTCTGTATATTTGTCCAAAAAACAAATATTTTATGAGGGACAGACCAAACATATTAGGCAAAAATCTGGACACTGTATGAAAATCTGGACATTTGAGAGCCATGGCAAGGTGAGTTTAATTATAAAGGGACCATTACTCTGTCTTCCTAACAGTGGTCACTAAGTGTTTTAAGGCATTAAAAGCTGATAAAATGCTTAGCGTTTTTTTTCTGTAAGGTAGTACATGGAGCATAAAAAGCTCCATGCACTACAAAGAATTATGATCAGATCTCAGATCCCTTACATGCATTCTAACCATCCTCCATTTGCAAATATTAGCAAACTACCTTACTTCCTATCAATTCATACTTAATATTACCTGTACACCTCCGAAAAAACAGACTTCCACTCACACCCCTCCTACCAAGCACTACAGCTTGCACATATCCCCAGGTATATATCACTATACCTCTCTTCCACCCATGTCAGTGAAACTCCTCCCAACCTCTCCCAAACCTCTTACCATAAATAGGTACATAATCATCCTAAATTTATCAAGCTCTTACACAATAATTTAAACCATCAGCTAATCCTAGCTGGTGACATACACCCCAACCCAGGACCAAGCCCTAGTATCAACTCCACATCTATCCCAAGTCTCACACCTAACCAAATCCCCATGTCTAGACCAAATAGCCTCTTATTACTAAGCTTAAATATCCGTAGCATCATTAACAAAGTACACCTACTCCATGCTCTACTAACCACCTACTACCCCGATATACTATCACTAACTGAAACCTGGCTAAAACCTGCTATACCTGACAACGAGTTCCTCCCAACAGGATATAATGTACTACGCCATGATAGACTATCCAAAAAAGGGGGAGGGGTAGCATTAATTTGCAAAAGCAACCTACAAATTGTCACTATTGACTCGCAAATCCCCCCATCAATAATTCTGAACTTCTAGCCAAACTCAAACTTAGTGACAAAAAAAATCAATCAATATTATCACTTGCTATATACCACTAGGTAACACTATTCCCTTCCGAGAGGCCCTCCTAGACTGGGTAAATCATAACCTACTCCAAGAAACCATCATCCTAGGTGACTTCAATATTGACTGGAACACATGCTCAACTACTAACCCCATCACCCATTTTAATCTCTACAACTTCTCCCAAGTCATTCAATCTAGCACTAGGCTAGATAACACTAAAACCAGAGATAGTCTCCTAGATTGGATCTTGATAAATAAGAACAATACTCCATACCATGCAGGAGTCCTTTCAGACACCCTTAGCGACCACCAACCCACCTTCATACAAAAATACAAAACCCAAACCATCTCTACGCCCCTACTACAAATCACACAGAACAAAAAAAACTTCAACCCAAACAACTTCAAACTTGAGCTAAAACACCACAACTGGAACATGCTAAAAGTACTAGCCCTAGAAGAAGCAGTATCCCATTTCAATAACACTTTCCTCAAAATCTTAAATGATCACACCCCTGCCCGTATCACAAAACTCAAAATGAAAACAGCCCCCTGCATCACCAATAAGACTAAAAATAAAATAGCACATAGGAAAATAGCCTGGCATGTATGGCGAGCCACTAAAACACAATCAACCAAGGAACAATTCCAAAAACTTAGAAATGAAACAAAAAAAATATTCTCCTGGATAAAAAGAATTATTTCATACAACTGTAAAACAGGAATCAAAACAACCCCAAAAAGTTCTGGGCAGAAATAAATAAATTACTCCACCCTGGCAAACCCTCCACCCCATCTCCAACCTCCACAACCAAATCCACAGATATACCAGACGCATTCAACAAATACTTCATAGAAACCATCTCCAGACTAGTTCATAACCAACCCATTACTACCACTGCCTATTTCGCCAAACCTGTAGTCAGACCCAAAACAACCTTCCAATTCCAGCCCATCCCCACCAACTATGTCAAAAGACTACTAACCAAACTTAAACCTACAACCTTAGCAGCTGATGGCATCCCTGCAGAATACCTGCAGTTGGCAGCCAATGAACTTGCCTACCCAATCGCTATCCTTCTTTACAGATCCATATCCGAAGATACCATCCCACCAATCTGGAAAACCTCCTACATCATCCATCTACACAAAGGTGGCACATCCACTGACCTATCTAACTACCGCCCAATCACCATCCTATCCTCACTAGCAAAAATACTTGAAAAATCTATTCACCACCTACTTATGCCATACCTACTTAACCAATTTCTCAGTCCCACCCAACATGGATTCCGCCATGCCCACAACACTACCACAGCCCTTCACTCTTTCACTAACCACATCAACCAAAACAGGCACTTAGGCAAACTAACATCTGCCATTTTCTTGGACTTATCAAAAGCCTTTGACATGGACAACCTTCCTAAACTACTTCACTCCCTCATTGAACTGGGTCTTAGTAACCATGCACTAGCCTGGTTTCAGAACTACTTACAAGGTAGGCAACAAGCAGTGTGATGGGACAACAACCTATCCTCACTGCTACCCATTACTACCGGAATCTCACAAGGGTCCATTCTAGGACACCTTCTATTCTCCATTTTCACTAATAATCTTCACAGCATCTGCCAAAATGCAACTGCTGTACAATATGCAGATGACTCAACAGTCATCTGCTCAGCCAGTGATCCTCATGAACTCCTCTCTATCAGCCAAAAAGCCTTCTAATCTGTCGAAGCCTGTTTTTTTAACAAAAACCTATTACTAAATCCCAAAAAGGCCAACCTCTTGCTATTCAAAACAAACAAATCCACCACAATGCCCAACTTCTTTAAAAGTTTGTCCAGAGATGGGATTATCATCTCTCCAGACACTCATACTAAACTGCTAGGATTGATCATTGACAACAACCTGAAATTCTATCTACATATAAATCAAACCATAAAAAACATCCACAAAAAACTGAGCAGTCTTTACAAAAATAAAGCATTTCTAACTCAACCCGCCAGAAGAACCATAGCTCAAACTCACCTCCTCTCCACACTACTCTATGCCACACCTATCTTCACCAACCTACCCAAAATTGAAATTGCCAAGCTCAACGTCTTGTTACAATCAAATAGCCAAATTTGCCACTGGTGCCCCCTACCGTGCCCACCACTGTCACTCACTAAAGCAACTTAAGTGGCTTGAGTTCCTTAATCTCCAATCATCTCATCAACTTTGTTTTGCCCATAAACTCCAAGTTCTTCCAGACAAAACCCCAGCACTGTCCAACCTGCTAAAACTACAAATCAATCCAAGACAACTTTGCTCTAGTGACAAAAGACTAATCAAAATGACCAAAAGCAATAGCACAGCAGGTGACTCCCTCATCCTCAACCACATAGGCAACATTTGGAACTCCTTACCTTATTCCATTATCTTAACCAACTCAAAGGTTACATTCAAAAAGTGACTCAAAGAACACCCAAAACTCTCATGGATATGCTCCTGCTCCCCTCCTGGCTGACCTCACTCACTCACCCCCTCCCCACTCCCTGCTCCCTGTCACTTCCTCCCATTATTAGGAATAGTAACTCCTACCTATGGTGTTTTCACCTCCTAATATCTACCCAGAATGTCCACAAATATTCACATTCCATCTCAGAACCCTATTAATTGTCACCCACTGAACCCTATTATCTCACTTAACCTCCCCTTGCTTAGGTTTGTCTTACACAATGTGATAACTGGAATTAATGTACTTTCTATGAACTTTTAATTACATTTTTTTTTACTTCATAATTATGTAACCTTTTTTAAATCTTGTGTTTACTAACATTATTTGCATGCTATGTTGTTTGATGTATAAAGCTTTTCTCCCCAGGCCTCCGCTGAAAATGGACATGTATCCAGTCGGACTCTCCTGGTCGACAAATGTAAAATAAATAAAAACAAACTAAATAAATCATAACCTTCACTTATGTGTTCCTGACAT
The DNA here is from genome assembly GCF_019279795.1 of Protopterus annectens. Classification (NCBI taxonomy): domain Eukaryota; kingdom Metazoa; phylum Chordata; order Ceratodontiformes; family Protopteridae; genus Protopterus; species Protopterus annectens. Next base: position 543,210,236 of record NC_056749.1, read on the forward strand.
GGATGCCAAGAGTCACCTCTCAAGCTTCACTCTAAAAGTGAATTTCTTGGTATCCCTGTCTCAAACACATAATAAGTAGGTTATGGTCAGCAACCCAATCATAATTTTCTGTGTTGTGAACATATCATTTTGATAAGAGATTCCTCAAAAAATTAAATAGTGGACAGCTGTAGACTTTTATTGCAGATATTAGGCTGTCAGGATGTTTTAAAGGAATCTGTCAACTCTACAGAAGTATATTATTTCTTAACTTTTTGAGATCCCTAATTCAGGTACAGTAATTTATCGGTATGGAGTGTCTTCTGTGTGGAGTCTGCTTGTCCTCCAGGTGTTTTCTGGTTTCCTCCCATATTCAAAATATATGCTGTAGTTACACTGGCAAATTGTCCATAAGGAGTGTGAACACATTTGTAATACTAACAACAAACAAAGGTGATGACCAGGAAGCAAACGCTCCTACCGCAAAAGTAAAACACTAAGCACAAAGTCAAAATGCTGAGGAGCAGACCAGGACTGTTCAGCTGTATCAGCATAAGATAAAGTATATCAGCATCAAATAAAATGCATGAACGAATGAATTTCAATAAGGCAGGAAGCCAAAAAGTCCAAGTCCACGTAAAGACTAAAATCCAAGTGTTTATTACAGATAGTGGCAAGCGCTTTCACCCATGTGGGCTTCTTCAAGCCAAAAAGCATTCATAAAACAGAGCTAATTTATACACACATTAGTCACAATGGGCGGAACAGGAGCCTGGCTTGAATGATAAAATATCTGTTAAACCAGCCCTGAAAAGCAGGAAGCTAGTAGTAAAGTTTTAAATGTTTTTCTGATGCTTTTTGTGGATTGCACTTTCTGAACCAATTTATTGCTTATTTTATATATGTTTCTATATATACATTTTTTGGAATACGGTTTTGATTGTCTATTATATATTCCAAGTGATCTTTTAATAATGTTAGAAGAGAATGACTTTTAATAGAGTTTTTGTTAACTGCCTTATTAGTTTTATCAGTATTAGTTTTATAAATAGATTTCTTAACATGAACTTGTTATGTACATGTTGATATAGATGTTAGGTAAGAGGTTGTGATTTTTAAACATCGAGATGTACTGATACTTTAAGAATAACAATGTAGCAGGATATAATGTAATAATTGTTGTGATTAATGTGTGTATAAATTAGCTCTGTTTTATGAATGCTTTTTGGCTTGAAGAAGCCCACATAGGTGAAAGCGCTTGCCACTATCTGTAATAAACACTTGGATTTTAGTCTTTACGTGGACTTGGACTTTTTGGCTTCCTGCCTTATTGAAATTCATTCATTCATGCATTTTATTTGATGCTGATATACTTTATCTTATGCTGATACAGCTGAACAGTCCTGGTCTGCTCCTCAGCGTTTTGACTTTGTGCTTAGTGTTTTACTTTTGCGGTAGGAGCGTTTGCTTCCTGGTCATCACCTTTGTTTGTTGTTCTTATTTTATCATTGTGGCTTGTGACCAGGGAGACATGACTGATTTCAATTTTCCACCTGTGGAGCTACCGTACAACCGGAGTTACAATCGCAGCCTACATGGCACCCTAGGAGGTTCATAAAGGGCGTTTCCGGTGAGACGAACCCTCTCTTGACTTCCGAAGTGAGAGAGAACAGACCGGAAGCTATGGTGGTAGGAGAAGATTTGTGTGGACTTACTAATAAGTTTGAGCAATTAGAGATTGATTTTCTGAAGCTGAAAAAGCTACAGACACAGAGGCAACACTTTGAAGTTTGTATAGCAAGAAGAACTATACCGAGAGGTCTGAGGGTTTTAAAGATGCCCACAACGGGAGCGACTTATCCTGAGCTGCTGTATAAGTGGCAATTAAACATCGAGGTGAGCATTAAATACATGACTTTGCTGAATGAATTCTTTTTGCCTGAGGAGGAGAGCCTCTGTGATAAAATTAGGGCGAGACAACATTTTATCCTAAGAAAGTATCCAGTAACAGCAGTACATAGTTTAATGGAGCGACTGCTTGACAGTGTTTATTTGAGAAAAAACTATTGGAACAGAAATGTCACAAGTTACAGAGAGACACTATGGACTTCAGGAATGGACATGTCTTCACTTGGGCCAGAACTAATTTTGTTAGAGCTAATGGGCAAGGTAGAAGGGCTAGTAATTTTACACCTTCTCTTAACATCCGCAATGATGCTAATACAATGTTGGTTTTAAATAATGAATCTTGTAATACTTGTAGTAGTGTGAATGTCTTGCCAGGTCAAGATAATGCTGCAGCTAATGATATGGTTGATATGCATGCAGTAAATAGTAATGTGAATTTGAATATTGTCACTGTTGAACATTATAACAGCAACACACAGCTGCAGCAGAGTTCCCCTGGTGTTGATTCAATTCAGAAGACTGACACCAGGGAAGATGTGGCTGCACGGAGCTTAGTAGATTTAGATGAGGGTACCTCGGATAGATCTGAGGGACATAAGATTGGGAACATCACATCCCTGAATACAGATAATAAACATCTAGAGGAATTTATACCCTCGGTTAGAAGAAAGGTAGTGAATCCCCCGCCCCAGGAGGGAGCCATTGGTCATACTCCTTTCCCCATCAATGATACATACAGGGGAGGAAGGAACAGATCAATGAGCCGAGGGAGACAGAAATGGAAGGTGTCGGGGGAGGAACACTTGGGTCCAACCCTCACAAAAATGTGGGAGAAAGTACCCAGATGTTAGTATGGAATCTCTCCAGTAGAATTCTAACTGAGGGAGAATTAGAAGTTTTGAATAAAGGGCTTTCTTTTATACCTTCTGTTAGAAGTGATATTACAGATTCAGTCATGGATGTTAAGTTATTTGGACGCAATGTACAACTTAAATTAGATTATGGCATTCAGCTGATGGCTGCAATAGGTCCTGTGTTTAAGAAACCGAGCACTTATGTTCCCACTTTGAATCCTTTATTGGATGCCTTTGTCAAGTTGGTTGAGGATGACTTGCACAAACTGGACACTGAAAATAGGAAGAGGAAGTGGTTTGGCAATCTTTCCCCTAAATTAAGAGCTGCCCTGAATCAGCTCAGGAATGACACTATGATAATGATTAGGCCTGCGGACAAGGGAGGACCAGTGGTAGTAATGGACAGAGTGAGGTATCAGGATAGCATGATAACCATGTTGAGTGATGATAGATTTTATCTCACCATTTCCATAGAGATATAGAGGATAGGGTCTTACATATTTATGATACGTTAGATGACCTACGTAGAAGTAAGACAATTAGTTTAGATTTGTTTCAATTCTTTTTTGTGGAGAACCCTTTAATTCCCGTTATCCAAGGTTTACCCAAGATCCACAAAGACCCTGTTTCTTCCTCCATGAGACCGATTGTGGCAGGAAGAGGGTGGGTTACTGAACCCATGTCCTTATATTTAGAAAAGTATCTTGAGACCAGTAGTTGAGAAATTCCCCTACATTTTAAAAGATACCAAACAATTCCTACTTATGTTATATAGTAAAATGGCTACATTACCACAAGATTCTGTTTATAAGCTTGTTACCTTGGATGTACAATCCCTGTTTACTGTCATACCTAATGGTGAAGGCATATAGAGTATACATAGATGCTGTATGGAGGAGACAGATTACATGATAGTACAGATAGATCTAATGTGTGCTTTACTGGAGATTATTCTTGAGAATAACGTGCTTCTGTTTAGTGAGGTTCCATATATTCAAAAGGATGGCGTGGCTATGGGCACTTCTTGTGCCAATAACTATGCCAGCCTATTCATGGCAGTCTGGGAGAAGGAGAAATTGTTCCCCCTAGAGAGCTTCAGGGGACATGTTATATTTTATAAACGGTTTGTGGATGACCTCTTCCTGCTTTGGACAGGAACTGATATAGAGTTACGATGATTTTTGGATGAGGTGAATTCACTTACAAGTTTTTTGAAGTTTACTATGGAAGAATCAGACAGATGGATTTCTTATTTAGATGTGTTTTTAGAACGTCTCCCTAATGGATTGCTCAACACAGGAGTATTTAAGAAATCCTTTTATAAAAATACACTTTTACACAGGAGTAGTATGCACCCCAGGTATGTTTTTAGAAACATTGTGAGAGGACAGGCAATTTGTGCGTCCAGATTGAACCCTACAAATGATGGTTTTACAAAGGAACTGTTTGGTTTACAGAATAGACTAGTAGAAAGATCTTACAGTCTAAATGAAGTTACAGCAGGCTTTGAAGGGGTGAACTTGCTTAGAAGGAATGTTGTCACCCCTTATTTTGCTGACAGAAGTGGAGTTGAAAATGTAATGGAGTCCAGGATTGATATCAAGAGGAATTATGATCCAGCGGTCAGGGTGTCCCTTAGTTATACACAGGACATTAATGATATCAGGGAAATCTTTATCAAGAATTGGGGAGTCCTCATGGTAGATCCATACGTGAAAGAGATTGTAGGTGATAGACCCTATTTCCAGTTCAGGAATAGGAAGAACCTGCAAAGATTGCTGTGTTACAATAGGGCCAGTAACACGGATCCGAGAGGCATGCCCCCATTGGGTACCACCCCATGTAATAGTTGCAAATACTGTGTATATTTAAGTAGTGACCCCAACTTTGTGCACCCAGTTACAGGGAGAACTTTCAGGTTCAACTCTACAGCTACCTGTACAACTAAGCATGTAGTATACCTCGCCCGGTGTACAGCTTGCCCTACATTTTATGTGGGGAAAATGGATAGAAGGCTCTGAGACAGGATTAAGGAACATCTATATCATATCTGCATTAAATCTACTAAGAATGCTCTTTCAAAGCATGTTCAGGACACTGACTCACAACATTCTTTTAGGTTCCAAGTGCTCCAAGTTAATACCACTAGTACTGGGAGGGGGGAATACAAGGAATTACACTGAGAGAACAGAAGTCAAGTGGATCATTAGGTTACGAGCAGAACAGGAGCCTGGTTTGAATGATAAAATATCTGCTAAACCAGCCCTGAAAAGCAGGAAGCTAGTAGTTAAGTTTTAAATGTTTTTCTGATGCTTTTTGTGGATTGCACTTCCTGAACCAATTTATTGCTTATTTTATATATGTTTCCATATATACATTTTTTTGGAATAAGGTTTTGATTGTCTATTATATATTCCAAGTGATTTTTTAATAATGTTAGAAGAGAATGACTTTTAGTAGAGTTTTTGTTAACTGCGTTATTAGTTTTATCAGTATTAGTTTTATAAATAGATTTCTTAACATGAACTTTTTATGGTGTACATGTTGATATAGATGTTAGGTTGTGTTTTTTAAACATCGAGATGTACTGATACTTTAAGAATAACAATGTAGCAGGATATGATGTAATAATTGTTGTGATTAATGTGTGTATAAATTAGCTCTGTTTTATGAATGCTTTTTGGCTTGAAGAAGCCCACATAGGTGAAAGCGCTTGCCACTATCTGTAATAAACACTTGGATTTTAGTCTTTACGTGGACTTGGACTTTTTGGCTTCCTGCCTTATTGAAATTCATTCGTTCATGCATTTTATTTGATGCTGATATACTTTATCTTATGCTGATACAGCTGAACAGTCCTGGTCTGCTCCTCAGCGTTTTGACTTTTTACATTTGTAATATTGCATAAAGTCCTGGCAATCAACTTGAATTCCTTCCTTACCGAATAAGATCCATGAATGGTGATGACTGTTCATGGGGTCACTATAGAAATCAGTATCAGCTTCAAGTCTGAAGCACCGAAGCCTCAAGTACTACAGAAGCCACATTCATGCAGTAAAACCAGTTTGTGGATATTAAATGTATTTTTTCCAGAAGTTTTCTTGATTTATTTATTTGAAGACATTGTTTCCAACTGCTGTGTTTGTTTTTGCTGACATGTATGCAATACACTTGCACCAGAAATGGCTTTTGGTTCCTGAGCATAGACTTTGCTAGTGTACATTTAAGCAACAATCCACAAATGTGTGTGGATATATTAGGATTTACCCACGGTTGGTGAGGTTTGATCACAAGAGCAAAGGCTAAGTGAAAAAGAAAAGGAAACCAGTCTGGTGGACTCCTGCCATAAACAAGATATACAATAGCAGGAGGAAACTAGTACAGAAAAGAGTAAAATCCCAAAAAGGGAAGACATCCCTGATCAGTATCAGCAAGAAACTACGATCCCTCATAAAATCATCCAAGGCGAGCTTTGAAAGAAAAATTGCCAAGGACTCCAAAGATAACCACAAGGCATTCTTTAGCTATGTCAAAAATCTAAGTGGCAATGCTCAGATCTTCTCAGAGTTAGTGCAGAATGGCACAAAATACACTGAACTGACTGATATTGCCAACATCCTGGCAGACAGGTTCAGCACAATCTTCACCCTCCTCTCATCCCCAAAAGGGCCCATAACCATACCAGAAGAATATAGAGTACCTGAAATCACAGACACTCAGGTTAAAACAGCCCTCTCCAAAGCCAAAAACATAGCACCAATGGGACCAGACGGTGCCCCAGGCTGCATCCTACACAAGCTCAAAGATGGACTAACCCCTCACCTAAACACACTATTCAAATTCAGCCTCTCCACAGGCTACATACCCATAGAGTGGCATACAGCAACGGTTATTCCCCTCCACAAAGGTGGAGCCACAACAGACCCCAGGAACTATCCCCTTATAAGCCTGACTAGCTTGGTCTGCAAGGCTATGGAGAGCATCATCATGGAACTCATTAACAGAGACATTGGGAACCTCCAAACACTGGACCCTAGACAGTTTGGCTTTGTTAAGGGAAGATCATGCCTCCTAAACCTGGTGGACTTCTTTGCGACAGTTACCAAGGCTATAGATGAGGGAAAGGTGGGTACACACAGCCTACCTAGACCATGCTAAGACCTTCAACACCATTCCCCATGCTGGTATTATAGACAAGCTCACCAGCCTGAACATAAACCCCTACGTCACAAGATGTGTTGCCAACTGGCTCATGGACAGAACCCACATGGTGAGAGTTGTGGGAGCTAGGTCCGACTCTAAACTGGTTACAAGTGGCATTCCCCAGGGCTCATTCCTAGGACCCCTCTTGTTTGGCATATACTTTTCAGAGGTACAGGCAAGCACAGGAGGACTATGGCTGACCAAGTTTGCAGACGACTGCAAACTTGGGGCTATAATTGACTCTACGGCTGACACAGACATCCTCCAAAAGGGTCTCACTGAGACAAATACTTGGTATCAAAATCATGGCCTCAAGCTAAATGCCAAAAAGTGCATAGTCATCCCCTTTGGAAAAAACAAAGTACCCACAAACTACCACATAGGTGGTAGTCCCCTAAATACAAAATACGTAATAAGGGATCTGGGGACCCAAGTAGATAGTAATCTCACCTTTGATAATCACATTGCCAAAGTGGTTAGAAAATCCTTCTATGTGGCCCACCTAATCACAAAAGGGTTCGTATCCAGATGAAAAGAGGTCATTGTGCCCCTCTACTCTTCACTCATCAGACCCATCATAGAGTACAATGCCACATTTGGATGTACCTTACAAGACACCTGCAACAGCTGGAAAGACCACAGAAGTACCTCACCAAGAGGATCACTGGCCTCAAACAGATGCCCTATGCAGCTCGACTAAAGAAACTCCAGTTGTACTCGGTTGCATGCCGCCTACTCAGAGGTGATCTCTGCCTGACATACAAGGCCATGTCCAACCCTGAATTGATGGACATGCTCCACCTAAAGAAAACCTTATCCCCTCGAGCCACACACTCTAGGGATCTAAACCTCACCACAACAATAAATAGGACGTGTTGGAGGGATAGATTCCTGTCCCAGAGACTTCCCATGCTTTGGAACAAGATCTCAATCTACATTAGGAAGAGTTCCTCACTAACACTCTTCAAAAGAAACCTTGACGAGTGGATGGGAAAAAGAAAGTTACCTCGAGGATCACTTCAGAGGCTCTGCTGGACAGAGGCACAGGGAACTAATCTAAGGGACCGGTGAAAGCCAACACATTCTGGCTAGGCTTATAAATACCTTTGGGCAGATAGCCTAGTACCAACCTATGAACCTATAAACAAAGCCAACCATGGGTAAATCCTGATATACCCACAAACAAGAGATGATTATTGCTGTTATACAATGATATTATTTAAGAAAGAAATTGCTAATCTTTCTTAAATAATGTCTTTGTATAAGGGCACTGTAGTGCTATTCTGAGTTCTTCCTTGCTTACTGATGAACTGTGCATGCATGTGGGATATGTGTTCTCACACTTACACAGTACACCAGTACAGTGCAGGAGAAGCAACAGAGAAAAGACAATCTCTGTTGCATATAAATATATTTTTTTACTGCTGAGATTTTCCAATCTGGCATGTTTCTGATTCTTTAGTTTTGCAGAATATATCTGATTTTCTCATATTTTGCTCTGTCCTCTAAGCATATGCCAATAGAAATGGTGCTTCAGTGGCAAGAGTTTTTTCTATTGGTGTCTGCTCGATTTACAGTGGGCATGCTGGTTGAGCCATCCAATCAGCATGCTGTTTTCTGAATAGTAATGTCCTGTTACTTTATAATAATATGGATAATCTCATAGAAGGATGTTTTTTCCCCTGTAATGATTAGAACTTTGGCAATTTAAAGCAGTTTGTCACTGCTCTTATCTTCATGGTTGTTTTATTGTTACAGTACCTCCTTCTGTGGTTTCACCATAATCATTTCATGATTTACAATCATTTTTGCCTTTTTTCTATTATTTCTCATTGTGTGATGCTCCACCTCCCAGTAATTCTCTGTGAAATACCCTCTGACCTATGATGTCATATAAGGCATTCCACTAAAGTTGTCAATTTCGTGCTTGGAAGTAATTCTGAGAGCTGGGGAGTGTGTGTGTGTGTGTGTGTGTGTGTGTGTGTGTGTGTGTGTGTGTGTGTGTGTGTGTGTGTGTGTGTGTTTGTTTTCTAAACTGTTGACTGCATTACTTTAATTTTGTGATTGCACGTCCTGTTATCACTGTTGGTTCACAGTAGCACACTGCTGCTTTTGTTAATTTTTTGAGTGGCAGTAAAGGTACAGGTAAAGCGTTTTTGTTTGGAATGAAGAGAAGGAATTTAATGAATGAGGTGGATCTGTATGAAAATTAGCTATGAATATGACGTTAGGAATGATCACTGTAATGATGCTCACACATTGTTAACACAAACACAAATGCACAGTTGTTCATAGGCAAAGGAGTGAAATTTGGAAAATTGTTTTACTACTTCTGTATGTAATACAAACCGTTTTCTTCAATAATGAAAAAAGAAAGTAAGTAAATAAAGTATGCAAGTACAGGATAGTTATGTATGAGGGAACAAGGGCTTATTCCTGAAACTAATTGGAGGGTGATAGAGAGAGGGTGGAAAGATGATAGTGCTGGGAGTAGATCACAGAGATAAACTCTGAAGTATGCAATGGTACTGTGTTAAGGTTGTGGGTGGTGTTTGTGTGTGTGTCAAAACCCATTCAAGGGCATTCTATAATATTATGTACAGTTGAGTATACACAGCACAATTAACGTTGTATCTTGGCTTAGATGCCTGACAACAATTCATAAATCAGTAAGTGTTGCCACAGAAATAAAACACACCTTTCATGCCATTCTATAAAATGAACTGCAACAAGCCTGAGGTTGCCAGCAGTACAACACACAATACAACATGTTTCACCATAGTACAAACCTAACCATAACTCCTTGAAAAGTATTGCCATGTAAAACAGCAAAACACCTAGTGGAATAGATTAGAAAACTAAATATGAATGCATTTAAATTGTTTTCATCCTTTCACATTTGAAGCCCCCCAAAAACATAAGAACAAGTCTGAAAAAAGCCTGTTATGCTCAGTATTTCCATCTCTGCTCCAGCACTGCTAACCTAATATGACATTGTGCTGGAGGGCAGAGTTTCTGAAAAATAAGTTTCAGAATGTCAATGGAAGCTCTGTCTTGACAGTTTCAGCTAGGAAATAAATTCATCCATACACATCTCATTTTTTACTTCAGCAGTGAAAATTATTTAGAGCCAATGTTAACACCACAGGGTGGCTAGTCCTGCCATGGCTGGTCTCCCATAGCACGTATAAGGTAAACATTTGAAATGTCAGGACTCACTAGAGCGAGTCCCGAAAAGCAAAAATGAATGGATATATATATATATATATATATATATATATATATATATATATATATATATATATATATGTGTGTGTGTGTATATATATATATATATATATATATATATATATATATATATATATATATATATATGGTTTACTATCATAAAATCGAAACTTAAAATAAAAAGTGTCTTAATGTTCGAATTTAAACATCGGAAATTAACATTTCCATATGTCCCTAATGTCGAAAACAGCTGTGTATTGTCGAAAATGTCGCTCGCGACATTTCCGACAATCAACAGCACTCCCACCCGTCCCGTAACTCCCTACCTAACTAGCCTAAACTCACAGTTATGCCCCCCACACCCCCCCTAACTTAATATTCCAACTCCGAGATCGCACTACAGTGAGGAATGGGATGTATTTCCCTAACCACACTGTACCGCAATCCCCTCACATGAGCGAATGTTATAATTGCGAATGCACAGTCCATTCGCAATGATAACGTTCGCTCACATAACCTGCCGAACTATGAAGTATTCGAACATCTGTTGTTCGAATACTTCATAGCCGTGCAATTGCACGTCGGCATTGTGATAGTAAACCTATAAATATATATATATATATATATATATATATATATATAAAGTCGAAGATGCCATTTCTTAGAATATCCCCTTTTCTCTAAAGTATGGAGATCTTATATATGGAGTTGATATATATATATATATATATATATATATATATATATATATATATACAGATATAGATATATGGAGATATGTGTGTATGGGTCTACTACAGATAATCGAACTTTTAAAACATCGACTTTCATATAGCTGAGACCATATAATCAACATTTCAAAAGTTTGAACACCTGAAAAAAAAATAAAACAAAACAAAAAAAAATTCCTGGAAGTTTTTGCCCCCCTGCACCCCCCACCCCCCCACCCCCCCTGCTATTTAAATATACCAACTCCGAGATCGGACTACAGCAAGGAAAAGGGAAATTTTCCCGTTCCGCATTGTACGGAGATCTCCATTCAGAACGTTCAAAGTTTTAAAACTTCAATCATATGGTCTCGGCCATATAAAAGTCGAAGTTTTAAGATTTCCATCATCTGTAGGGGACCTGTGTCTGTGTGTGTGTGTGTGTGTGTGTGTGTGTGTGTGTGTGTGTGTGTGTGTGTGTGTGTGTGTGTGTGTGTGTGTGTGTGTGTGTGTTTATACATATATATATATATATATATATATATACACATACATATAGATACAGATAGACAGATGATATAGGCAGATAGACAGATGATATAGATATAAATTTGGGGGTATGGGGAATGGGGCTTGCTCCACACATACAAAAAGGACTTTAAAGACGAGCGATTTTTGAAATTCACTCTTCTCCTATGTTTTCAGTCTTTTTTTGGGGGTGGAGCTTGTAAGCACTCAGCATTTCAAGTGCTGACATTTCAATAGGAATCCCACACATACCCTTACAGGCTCATACCTATAGCCAGTTTAGAGTGTTCAGTCCACCTACTGCATGCCTTTGGATGTGGAAAGAAACTAATCCACCCAGAGGAAACACACACTAACACAGTGAGGACATGCGGCATCTCAGCCAAGAATCAAACCAGAAAACCTTTTACCATAGGTGACAACACTAGATGCTGAGCCAGATAATTCCACCAACAAAAACACATATAACAGTTGACATTATAATAAGTAATACTGCTACTCCAGTGCATACAAAACAAAAGCTGAACACTCTAAAAAAACTGTAGCAAATCTTTGTTGGCTTTTGATATAGATAAGTGAGTTATAGTCTGTGTTTTATTAAAACAGTTTGTCAAGAGTGGCATGTCCCAAAAGGTCAATATTTTTCAAGTGATAAAATGGTTTAATAAACAGATTACTTTTTCACTGTGCAAGATTCACGGATTGTTTTTTTCTTGTGCTTGTGTTCATGATACATTTTCCATTCACAAGACTTTGAATCTTATGTTTGTATGTGCGAGATATAGTTTACCTACTAGAGGTCAATTTTAACTAAAATTGACCTCAGTATTGTCGACAATACAGATGGTCACTAGTTGTGTGAGAATAAATAAGTCCTGGGGTTGAGGAATTTTATGCCCTTTTCCCAAGGATTGTGAGATTTCATAGTAACAATAAATAAGTATCAGGGAGCTCATTGTTTTATTTCTTTCATGTTCTGAGGCTTAGGCTTGGAACATTTGCAGAAGTATGTCAGTGTTTGCTTGTTGATGTTAACAACGTCAATATAACAGCTGTTCTATGATTGCTGCTATATGTATACACACACACAGAGATATATATAGATATATATATATATGTATATATATATATATATATATATATATATATATATATGCATAGATAGAGAGAGAGACAGAAAATTTGTATGTGTTTATGTACATGAGCTAATAGAAGAGTACTTTTTCTTCACTGTCATGACTACAGCTTTGAAAGTTTTGGTTGTTTACTAGACTCCATTGTTGGCTTGCAGTATATATATATATATATATATATATATATATATATATATATATATATCAATATAGATATCTATATATATGTATATATATATATATATATATATATATATATATATATGTGTGTGTATATATATATATATATATATATATATATATATATATATATATATATATACACATATATCTAGGTTTACTATCAAAATGTCGATCGCCCATCGTCAAATGTACAGACTGTCGACTCCTTTATGCGAAAGCTGTAATGCTGATTCCTCAAGATATCGAACTAAAACACCGAACGTCGACATTTCCGACCGCTACACCACAAAACAAGTGCTACCATGGGTCCAACGGGGGTGAGATTTTGCATTTCGGAATATCGGTGTTCGACATCCCAACAGTCGCTGTTCGGAGTTCGCGTTAGTGGTATCGACGATTGACGATCAACATTTTGATAGTAAACCATACATATATATATATATAGAGAGAGAGAGAGAGAGATATTAGATATAGATATATGTGTGTGTGCTTATATCTGTAAGTTAATTTTCTGTGCTTTAGTAAACAGTTTTATGAAAAGGTGGCATGTCCCATTCGGTAAATAGGTACTTAAGCTATTAATCTGTGAGGATCTTAAGAAGTCTAGCCCAGCATCCCATTGTAGTCTTTTGCCATTATACTTTGCCTGCAAATAACCCAAGAGATGGGACAAACAAGGATATGTTGGGACATTTACATGTTTGCCCAGTTCATGAAGGACAAGGGTACTTAACCAGGTATTAATTTGCAGACACCCATCCATTCATCCAAATTATACAGAGTAAGAGAAGTACTTTGCTTTGTTTTATGTGGAATGAAAAACAATTCCACATGAGCAACATTATCTGTGATACAAACACCTGTCCCTTTGTGATCTTCTGTTTATTTTGCAAAAGAGGTTGGGAATCCCTTGAGTGGATATTTATAATACCACTGGACTTCTGAATGTGTAATAGGTCTGACAGAACAGGGTCTGCTGAAGCCATATATGTAAGGCAAAGGCTACCTCGCAGTAGTTTGTATGATACTTGGATGAGAGACAGGCTTTGAAATGGTATGCATAGTTTCTGTGATTTAGGCCCCCTTTTTATTTTATTTTTTTTTTTCTAGTGAGAAAGCATTGCGGACATTAACATTTTGGCAAGTATTTGGATACATACATAGCAAAAGGATCAGGATACAATGCCTTTAGATATAAACTGTGTGAAGAAAAAGGACCTCCTTATAGCAGTCAAACCATTCAACTGTCCCTGTTTTGGAAGAATTTTCCTATTTTCAAGCCTGATTTACCCCTGCATACTGTGCACCTATTTTTGATATGTCCCTATTTTCTCTCTTGACTTACCCTGTCACAGGGTTTGGTGAATCTCAGAATCACCCATGATTTTTGCAGCTGTCTAGCACACAGAAAATTGTACTACATGACCAACCAGAAGTGTAGCTAGGGCAGGGCAAGAGGGGCAGTTGCACCAGGCAAAAAGGGTAGAGGGACACTGAGGGCCATCCTTTAGTATGATATCTTTCACTTTAATTCAATACCAGCTTTTAAAAACCAGTTTAACATTTGCAGTGAAACCTAAGTGCTGCAACACTCTGTGTCTGGTCTAAAAAGTAGCAACTGTTTGCTACAGTTCATAGGTTCATAGGTAGGTACTAGGCTATCAGCCAAAGGGCCTAAGTAAGCCTAGCCAACAAGGTTCCCTGGCTTACTCCACCCAAGAAGTTAATTTCCTGTACCCCTGTTGAGCAGAGCCACAGAAGTGATCCCCAGGGTGTATTTCCTATTTCCCATCCACTCATCAAGATTTTTCTTGAAGAGTGCTAATGAGGAACCTTGCTTGACATAGATGGGTAGCTTGTTCCAAAGTATAGGAAGTCTCTGGGACAGGAATCTATCCCTCCAGCATGTCCTGTTTATTGTGGTGACAAGGTTTAGGTCACTAGAGCATACAGCTCAGAGGGATTGGGATTTTTTTAGGTGTAGCATGTCCAACAGCTCTGGGTTTAAGATAGCTTTATATGTTAGGCAGAGATCTCCTCGGAGTAGCCGATATGCTACAGAGTAAAGCTGGAGTTTTTTGAGACAGTCAGTGTAGGGCATCTGTTTGACGCTAGTAATCCTCTTTGTGAGGTACTTCAATAGCCTTTCTAGCTACTGCAGATTTCTTGTGAGGTACATTCCAAATGGGCCGTTGTACTCTGTAATGGGTCTAATGAGTGCCGAGAAGAGGGGAACAATGACCTCTTTTTTCCTAGATGAGGACCCTTTTGTAATGAAGTGTGCCACATAAAAGGATTTCCTGACTACTGTGGTGATGTGATTATCAAAGGAGAAACTACTGTCCACCTGGGTCCCAAGGTCTCTTATAACACATTCAGCATTAAGTAGACTGCCGTTTATGTGGTAGTTCATGGGTACAGAGTTTTTACCCAAGGGGATGACAATGCACTTTTTGGCATTGAGCTTGAGGCCATGCCTCTGACACCAGGCGTCTGTCTCAGTGAGGCCCTTCTGTAGGATGTCCAATTCATTTTGGGACTCAACTATGGATCCTAGTTTGCAGTCATCTGTGAACTTTGTTAGCCAGAGGCCTTCTATGTTAGCCTGTACTTTAGAGAAGTAGATACCAAACAGGAGAGGTCCCAGGACTGAAACCTGTGGTACTCCACTTGTCACTGGTTTGGAGTCAGATTTGGAGTCTGCAACTTTTACAGTGTGGGTTCTGTCATTGAGCCAGTTGGCAACCCATCTTGTGACATAGGGATATATACCTAGTTTAATGAGTTTAGCTATAATTCCAGAATGGGGGATGGCACTGAAAGTCTTGGCGAGGTCATGACAGAGGCTGTGTGAACTACCTTACCCTTGTCTGCTAATTAGTTTTTTTTTTTTTTTAACTAAGACATAGTGCTCTGTGCAGGCAGGGAGTAAACTGTAGCAACTGTTTGCTACATTTGTAGCAAGCAGTGCTTCAGTTTAAAGTAATTTTTTTATGGATATAGTTAAATGTGCGAAGCAGAATGAGGATCAGTGGCAGGCACAGAAGCAGGACCTGAATCGTTGGAGCAGGAAGGGGATGTGAATCATGCATCTGGCCACCTGACTAGTGTGCCAGTAGAAGGAATGGCATATTTTTTTTTATCTTCACTGAACAGCTGAGGAGTTGGGGTGCTGGTTTGTATTACTGGCACAAGGCACTGATAGAGCCAGCTACACTTCTGTGACCAACATACCAGTGGCACATACCATTGGCACCAATAATTCAGAGAAAGTAGGAACACATCTTACATACCTCTTTTTCAAGTAAAAATAAACATTGTGTGTACAATTTTATAGTACAGTTCATTAAAGTCTACAGATTTTGCACTCTCTCTTTGATAATGTGCTTATATTTTTCCATCATTTTGCTCAGTGACTCACACACTCTAGGGCTTATCATGCTCAGTTATCTAAATCCACATTGACCAATGCATTCTTTAGGGAAGTTATTTACCCACATCAGCAACCCCACTTCATTTTCTGTCTTTCAGAAGTACTGCTTTCCATTCTCCATATTGAAGATACTGTAACAACACTTACCTCTCACTACAGAACTGATTTTTTCTTTGGAAAACCTTCATCCAGGCTAAGTTCAGTATTTTTGCCCCATATAATTATGACATGTAGTGATGTTATAATGAGCTTGTTTATTTGTGATCATGTTCTGAGCTATATTTGCAGAGTTTTACATTGGATAAAGTCCATAAGTGGCCACATTCCCAGACTATGCCAGGGCAACCACTTATATCCCCTTATATTCCTCAAAGCCAAGCTGCCTAGTCTGCACTGGCATAATGAGGGGATAAAGCCCTGACCATAAACAAGACAGCCTGAGTCCATGTAGTGGATCAGGTGTTTAATGCTGCAGACAGGGAGGATTGGCATATGCCTATCCTGGGAGAGGAAAGGGGCATACTTAGGACCACACGCACAAAAGTTGCTTTCCCTGGTGGAGATTAGAGAAACAACCACACTGTGCCTTCTACGCGTGTGGAGAAAAGTTCTCTTGATACCACCTCCTTGATGAACTGATGAGTGGAACAGCATGGACCCCCATTGCACACCTCACCCTTGGGCTGTTGCTGAGTGGATGCAGGAGAGGAAGGGAGAAAAATGAAAGACTCTTGAACCTCCTTCTGGTCTTTCCCTAGTGACATGTAGTTTACCAAACATTCAGTCAGGTGAGTCACTAATGGTTGTGACCAGATATTTTAGTGTATTGGTATAATCTTTCTGAATGTGGCCAGATATTTAGTGTCTTTCTGGCAGAAGTGTATTTTCACTTGTAAGCTTAGCCAGTTCTCTTTCCGCTGTCAGAGTTTAAGTGTTTCACTATATGTGCTCCTTTTTGCTCTTGGTCCCTCCCAAGCCAGTATCCTGACTTCCTTTTCTAAGGTGAATGTGGATAGGAAGAATTCCCTCACAACCCCACCTTTCTTTTGTTATACCTCTCCTATGCTTTAACTCAGTCAGTTAAGACCTTACTTTTACCTAACTGATATGTGCCAAACAACCTCTTGTCTCCCTTTTTAAAGCTCTCTGAAAACTCCAATCAAAATGCAATTGATTTAGAGCAAGGACCATCACTTAGTCTATTAGACACCACAGTTCGTCAACACTCCCTGCACTCTTACTGCTACCAGTTCTTTCAGGTGCACTAGCCCTCATTTCTCCTTACATTAAGATGCTGAACCTGCTGCTATGCAGCCCAGCATATTACAGATACAACCCAACTTCGTCTTCCACAACTTCTTATGCACACACACTCCCCATCCACCCAGATCTACCCAAGCTCGGGTCTTCCTCATATCATTATCATCATATTAATTGTGCAGTATAAATGCCTTTACTAGTCTGTGTTCTCCTCCTATAATAAGTTTAACAACTTATTAACAACCTTACACTAATTAATCTTACAACTATTTTCATATCTTTGATTGTATTACTGTTTTTTAATATAAATTACTGTGTGACTACCTTCTTTTGTTACATTGTGTATTTTCTTTTTACTGATTCTAAACCTTGGGCTGACCATGAACATGGTCTACTTGGATCAGTGCTCTAGCCCAGTCCACAAATTCATGCATAAATAAACAAAAAAACAAATAAATAAACTCCCTATCCACCTTTGCCTTTGCTTTCCTGATCCCCCTTGTAACATTTTTGTTGCTTCTTCATACTCATGTCATTTACTTCTGTCTTTACTTCCATCACTTGTACATCCTTTCTTTCTCTTATTGCCTCCCTTACTTTCTTCATCAGCCTCCTTAACTCCTTTCTCACCTTCCCTTCTCTTTCTTGGATCTTTCACCTTTGCTATCATATATTATGTATAGTACTTATCGAGACTTAATCCATACCACCTGTTACTTTCCATTTCTTAGTAGCCTCTTCAGCCATGTCTCCTAGATTCCTGTAATCTGCTTTCCTCTAGTCCCATACTTTGGTTTTGAAAATGCAGACCCAGGCCCCCCTCCCCTAAAATGTAGCATGCTCACTGTTGCTAATGGTACAATGACCGCTGCACACTTGATTTACTTTTATACTTAATACTACATTTATTATCCATTTCCTTACTGCTTTCCATGATATATTACTCAAGTCCCTTTAGACCAAATACTGCAGTCACTCATTTTAATTATCCTGGGTTCTATAATGCTCCAGTCCACTTCTGGAAGGCTTAGATTTCTCAGTAGTATCACCCTTTCCATGCTTTACTGTATCTCATTTGGTTTACATTACCCTCTTCACCTTTTTCTGGTGCTCTGTATATAGTACCTATCCACCAAGATGCCCTTTTATCACTATTTGAACTTAACTGCTGGTGCATTCAGTGATGTATTAACTCACATATGACCATCCCTCTTTTACATAAAATCCATTTCCTCAGGAGACCTGCCCTCCATGTCTCTCTTGTACAGCTTCTACCATAAAAGTACTGTATCTCATCCCCATTTTTCATTTGCTCTTTTTTTTGTTATCTTTGCCCATTCTTCTGAACTGTTCAGATTTTCACAGAATGTCTAGATTTTTGCCTCATATTTTTGGTCTGTTTTTCATAAAATTTGTGATTTTTCTGGTAAATCATTGAGGACTAATGTCACTAAACAATTATATATATTTGAGTTTAAAACTCCATATCCCTTAAAATGCATGATAATGCATAACCTTTTATCTTGGTAACTTTCTCTGTTTATAAGAGCAATATTAAAATATGTTCCTAATTTTGGGCCTTTGTTCCCCCCCATTATTTTTGACTTTATCCAGATTTTTTATGCTTAGAGATTGAGACTAGCAATCTCCATATGGTATCTGTGAATGTGGAAGTTACACAAAACACTTCAGCTTCTGATGTGTGTGGATCTGTCTTGCTAAACTAAAGATAGAAAACTGCAGTGATATGTCTCTTCCCTGCCTTCACAGATCTGATATTGGTATCACTGGCAGAACTGGAAGGAAAGAGAAGCAAATATAACAAAAACATGAGCAGATGAAATAATGTAAGGCCGTGTAGCATGCAGTGGAATATCATGCAGAAGTATATGCATTCTAAGGTTCAGTAAATAGAAAACACAGATTAGGAGAGAGTCAGTAAAGATGGATAAACAGCTTTCAAGTACACAAAGATGCAACCACTCACTAAACCATCCTGAAATCGACTAATATCTTTTAAGCCAGCTTCATTGCTCAGAGGGGAAAATCAGAGTTTGACTAGTGATTCAGGAATATGGTGGAACTGGAATGGGAGGAGAAAAAGTATTGAAGAGACACAGCCTGCTTGCCTGTCTTCACTAGACAAGACATGTGCTTGTCCATGGTAGAATATCCAGGGATCACGCAAAAGTGCTTGTCTAAACGAAGGGTAGTGCCATCTGACCACATAGCATGAAGAGGCCTAGTCATGTATTGCAAAGTCCATTACATGCTAACCTCTTGGGTGCTGATGTACATGTGTAGTGAGACAACAAGTCTTAAAAAGAAAACCCCATTCCACTAACAGGACGATGGTCCCACTTCTAGGCCACCTGTTCCACATCTCCTTGGCATGGGGAGAAAAAGAATGGCAGACTCAGCAGAGTAATAAAGCAAAAAAGTGTTAAAAAATTATTAATCTTTTAAAAACATTTTCCTTTGAAAAGGAGTTCAGATTCCCAAAGGAAAGAAAATTACTTATGGACCAATGGAGAACAGTACAATACATCACTTCATGCATAATTCATGAACTTTCACTTTCAGAATGATTTTTCTGATTCATCTTTTACAACTTGCCATCTCATACACCTGCTATGGGACGGTAGTAAACCACAATGCATTTGTACGGGAATAACTGACTCCCAAAGCTATCCCAGGTCTTCCCTTATTCTGCAACTTCACATAGGTGCTTAGCCACTGAGCTCTCATCTTAAGCAAGTACTGAATGCTAATTAAGGCTGTCAGACTCCTTCTAAACTACTGATTTTACTTTGAAAGTGGTGCCGGTGCCAGAGCTCCTTGTGAAAATGACATGCTGGCAGAGAAGCACGAGGGCAATAAAATACACCCACAATTTGTTCTTTTTCTTACCTAGACTTCTTGCATTAGACAGAAGTCCTGTCCAATAAACTGTTTTTTCCTTACCAATTTGTTACCCATTTTGATGTATTTTTTGTCTCCTCTGTCCAGCTCTTCCAGCCTGCCTCCTCTCCTTAGTTTCAACTGTACTCCTGAGTTAATATACTTTCCTAATCCAACTTTCTAGCAAGACCATCGCTTCTGGTCTAAGATGGAGCCTGTCTGCAGAGTAGATTTTCCCTTTCCACTATTAATCTACTCAGATGCCTGTAGCATATAACACTGCTCCTTAGTCCATCGCACTAGGTATCACTTAAACTTGACGACTTCTTGCTTCCTAATTGTGCTAGCCATTCTTACTTCTGGAACGTTGAAGAAGTCACCTTGCATCTGAAATCCAGTTACCTCTGTGCCATCTCCTTCTGTGCAAAGTGTCTGTTTTTCTATGTCGGACACTCACTGTTACCCTTCCTCATTGGCTCCTCCAGTGCTTAGGCCACTAATCAAAGTCAAGTTATCTGTGTTGAATCAGGGCTTTATCCCTCTTTTGCATGGCTCCAACAATGAAATAATTTTTTTCATTATTAACTAAGGTTCTTGAAACTCTTACATTTTAGTGACTCACTGTATTTGTTTCAGTGGATCATTTATGGTTCAGAGGCAGTAACCAAATCCTAGAAAAAAGACTAGTAACCAAATCCAAGAAAATGGTTCAGTGTCACCTTGAATCTAAAGTGAAGAATGTAACATGATGTTACATAATCTTATGTAAAATGAAGAGTTACGCTCCAGCTCTGTGGTGCAGAAGTGCAAAACCCTAACTGCAACCCAGAAAACTCACATTCAATTAGTGTCTTGGGTGCTGTAAGAGCAGAAGAGGGGTGGATGGGAAATGACGGCTACAGTTCAACTTTTATGAGGAAGGTGGTTTGGTGGTTCCCGGATGACTTTCCTGCTACACCAGTGCTTTAGGTGGAGACCAAATGAACAAAAAGCAGGTACCAGTTTTGGAAAACACATGCACTGAAGCTACCCAAGCAGGTGATGGTAGCTGCTATCTGAGCATGTAAAGGAGTGTGCAAGTGAAGAAGAAGGGGCATTCATAGCCCCTGCTGTAATGCAGGTATGGTTATCACCACCAGAGGCAGGGTTATAGCAATGCAGAAAACCGCCATCATAGGTCACATCCTAAATGATGCAAAGCTTCTGGGGGCATGTACTCAGGGACAAGCATGAATGGTTGCCATAGGGCCTGGTCTTGGAGGGGGGTAAGATGGATTTACCTGGGTAAGGGACAAAGGTGTGTAGCACCACTGGAGTATATCAAATCTGTGTTAAAATCAGGGGCACAAAGACCCTCATGCCTTAATGATTAACTCCCTCCCCCAAAAAAGCTCAGAAACATGAGATGGAGTCTGATATGGCAGGATTGTTAGCAGGCATGGAGCAAAAAGCATACTGTAAGACAAATGTAAAATGATGCCTTCTGTTCAGGATGTTTTCACATGTTATTCAAAAGCTTGTACTTTACTAACAGAACTATTGTAGTCTCATTAATGCACAGATTCATACCTTTGTGTTTGCATGTAAGAACTTGTACATAAGATCTGCAATGTATTATAGCTGCCATGTGTCACTGTTCTTCTGGAACTTAATTGCAGAACATAATCCTAGAAATGAAATTATAGCACTGCTAGAAAGGCTGTGTGCTTTGTGCTTACTGAAGATTTTTTAATATTACAAATGCAGGCATCTTAATTCATTAACTCTGTTTATTCTCCCTTGCACTTCTAAAGATGGAAAGCTGTACCTTCAGACATGAGGTATTCGTAAAACAAGAAGGTGCATTTACTTAAAAACACTTTTATTTTATTTGCCTCACAAAGATGGCAGAATGATGCAACCATTATTGTTTCACATTGTATAAATAATTTTGATTTTTTCTGTATAAAACACTTACTACATTTAGACATGTATTTTTTATGATAGAAATAAACATTTATGTGCCATACATGGCCTAAATTTGCCACATCTACACCCCAGGTTGATATGGATTTTAATATTTGGAAATAGTGTCTATTAAGTTCCCTAAGCATGTCACAATATTTCAGTCTACTATACCTTTCCTCTTACCTCATTAATGAGATCTACTCATCTAGGACCATTGCTCCTGACAAGAAAGAATCTGTTTCTCACATTTTTACACTTTTCTTTCCACTGACATGTTTACTTCAGTTTATAATATGTATGGAACATGAACTGGTACAGATACAGGATACCTCTTATTTCTATCTGGTAAGAAGCTTTCTCCCCATATAAATTTGTCTGCATCTCTGAGCAGCTATTTTCTGTCTATGTTGAACCTTAAAATAATTTGTAGGTATGAGTGTGCATGCATCTGTGTGGTATGGGAGAACAACTACAGCAGGGCTAGCCACCCAGTGATGTGAACATTAGCTCTAGATGATTGTTGATGTGACAACATGACTTCATGTGCAAAAAATGGGAAAAAGAGGATGTAGATGGAGGGATGGATTGTTTTTAACATACTAATGTGACACTTGTGTCTTGCAGCTCTCTATAAAGCATAAAAACTTATTTGTCTTACATATCACCATGATAACAACATTACATGCATTCTTGTTTTCATTTCTCTGCTATCATTTCTGCACAGTTGCACTTTAGTACAAATGTAAGTCAGAGTCTGGCACTGTCAGATGTTTGCTTCTAGTGGCAGACAAAATATAACACCACTGTGTACTCCTATATCACAGGCACTGCTTCCGGCGTCTTCAACATTTAACTGCATCCTTAAACTCAAAGGACTTGGAAATGTATGTGGCAAAACAGCATTAATGTTGTAATACAGCACCAGTTGTCTAAATTTGGTAAAAGAAGCATTTTATGCAATGAGTTTTGGGTTTGGATGCTGTAGAGACGATTTGTATGTTTTGTTTATTGATGTTTTTGCACTAATCAGTGATCAAAAATTCTGCATGAGGACCACCAGAGAAGATGTCTTATATGCTTATTCAAATATCAGGCAAACTCATCAAAAGAGACATGCTCCCAAACAAACAAGAATTTCACATTGTTCTGTTCCTTCATGATCCCCAGGCCTCATAAAAACAAATATGGCCCTCCAATGCAACCACGCAGTGGTGGCCTGTGGAGGATATATTACTAAACAAGTTGTAATCTACTCCACTTCTATACCCTCCCCCCATATTCCACCCACCCCCACCTCATCTAAGTTTCTTTCTCAACTTAACCCCACCATCATAAGCATGCTACAAATCCATAACAACTTCCTCCCACCAAAACCTACCTAACCAATAACAACCTCTTACATAGGATCGTAGGAAGTTACTAGGCTATTGGCTCTGAAGCCCTTATAAGCCTAGCCAAGAGTTTAGCCCATATTTAGACAACTCAGCACCCGATGCCCCTGTCCAGCAGGGACATGGGTGGAATCCCAGGGATGTATTTTCTGTTTTCCATCGAGTTATCCAGGGTGCACTTAAAAAGGGGTAAAGATGTAATCTCCTTGCTGTGGAGAGGGAGTCTATTCCACAGATGGGGAGTCTCTGGGACACAAATCTGTCCCACCAACAAGTCCTATTGATGTCACAGACCAGGTTGAGGCTACTCGTGTGGGTTACTCGAGTGGAGCTTGACTTGAGGATATGCAGCAGACCATTAAGGTGGGGTTCGAGATCGCCTTGTATGCCAGACGGTGGTCACCTCTGAGGAGTATGTATGAAACTGAGTAGAGGGATAGGGCTTCTAGATTTCTGAGGCCTTGGATTCTACTGGTGAGGAGCCTCTGTGGTCTCTCCAGCTGCTGCATATGCTTGCTATTGACCTGGGTGCCCAAATCCCTCACAACTGGTTGCGTGCTTAGGACATTGTTATTAATGTGATAATTTGTGGGGCCATTACTCTCCCCAAAGGGGATGATGATGAATTTTTTGGTATTCAGCTTGAGGCCAACTTTCTGGCACCAGTCATTCGTTTGGGTAAGACCCTCTTGGAGGATGCCCACATCACTAGGGGAATTGATGACAACACCCAGTTTGCAGTCATCTGCCAACTTGGTCAGCCATAGCCCACTGGCTTTGGCCTGCACCTCAGTAAAGTATATCCCAAATAACGGAGGCCCCAAGACTGAACCCTGGGGTACCCCTCTCATTACAGGTCTAATGCTTGAAGTGACTTCTTCTATTTTGACTTGGTGGGTTCTATCAGTGAGATCTGGTAACATACAGATCGATGCCTAGTTGAGTGAGTTTATCTATTATACCTGACTGGGGAAGAGTGTCAAAGGCTTTGGCCAGGTCAAGGTAGGAGGTGTGCACCGTCATGGCTTTGGTGACTGTCTCAAAGAAGCCGACAAAATTTAACAGACATTATCTCTCCTTGATGAAGCCAAACTGTGTGAGATCGAGTTTTTGGAGGTTGCCAGAGGTCCATGATAATTCATTCCATGGCCTTCCAGATCAGGCTAGTTAGGCTGATGGGTCTATAATTTCCCAGATTGGTGGACACTCCACCTTTGTGCAAAGGGATGACAGTGGTTGTCCATCACTTAGCTGGGACAAAGATGGTACTCAGGTTTTGGTTGAATAGGGCACCTAATGGTGCTGCAAGTTCATGCCTGAGTTCATAGGTTCATAAGTGTGTACTAAGCCAATGGCCCTGGAGCCTTTACAAGCCTAGCCCATATAAGTGTCCTGGCATCATGCCGCCATTAGTTCCCAGGTGTCTCTATCAAGTAGAGCCACTGGAGTGATCCCCAGTGTGAACTTTCTATTTTCCATCCACTAATCAAGATTTCTCTTGAAAAGGGCCAGTGAGGTGCTCTGCTTGACATGTATGGGAAGTCTGTTCCAGAGCATGGGCAGTCTCTGGGTTATGAACCTCTCCCTTCAGCATGTTCTGTTGATTGTGGTAATGAGGCTTGAGGTCCCTGAAGTGTGTGGTGTGGAGGGATTTGGATTTCTTTAGGTGTAACATTTCTAAGAGGGCTGGGTCAGACATGGCTTTGTAAGTCAAGCAGAGATTGCCTCTTAATAGACGATATGAGACAGAGAAAAGCTGGAGTTTTTTGAGTCTGTCCATGTAGGGCATGTGTTTAAGGATTACAATCCTCTTCATGAGATACTTTTTTGGCCTTTCCAGCTGTTGCAAGTGTTTAGTGAGGTACATGCCAAATGGGGCATTATACTCAATGATTGGTCTAATGAGGGAAGAGTAGAGAGAGATGATGACCTCTTTCTTCCTGGATGCAAACCCTTGGTAATGAGATGTGCCACATAGAAGGGCTTTCTGACCACAGTGGGAATGTGGTGGTCGAAGGAGAGGTTGCTGTCAACCTGTGTCCCCAAATCTCTTATAACGCCTTCAGTGTTCAGTAGGCTACCATCAATGTGGTAATTAGTGGGAACTGTGTTTTTCCCAAAGGGAATGACGACGCATTTTTTGACATTAAGCTTAAGGCCATGGTTTTGACACCAGTCGTTGGTCTCAGTGAGGCCTTTCTGTAGGATGTCTGCATCACTTGGGGAGTTAATAATGGCTCCCAGCTTGCAGTCATCTGCAAACTTGGTCAGCCAGAGTCCCTCTCTGTTGGCCTGGACTTCTGAGAAGTAGATGCCAAACAGGAGAGGACTTAGGACCAATCTCTGTGGGAGTCCACTCGTGACTGGTTGGCAGTCTGACTTGGATTCTGCTACTTTCACACTGTGGGTTCTGTCTGTGAGCCAGTTTGCAACCCACCTAGTGATATAGGGGCTGATGCCTAGTTTAGTGAGTTTATCAATAATTCCCGAGTGAGGAATGGTATCAAAGGCCTTGGCCAGATCGAGGTAGGCTGTATGAACTGCCTTGCCCTCATACACAGCTCTGGAGACTGACTCAAAGAAGTCAACCAGGTTAAGCAGGCATGATCTACCTTTCACAAAACCAAATTGAGTGGGATCCAGAGTTTGGAGATTCCCTATATCCTTGTTAATTAGGTCCATGATGATGCACTCCATAGCCTTATATATCAGACTCATCAGTCTAATGGGGCAATAATTCATAGGGTCTGTAGTCACTCCCCCTTTATGAAGAGGGATGACTGTAGCAGTGCACCATTCTGTGGGGACAAAGCCTAAGGTGAGGCTGTGATTGAACAGGGCACACAGGTGTGGTGCCAGTTTACTTTGTAGTTCATGTAGAACACAGCCAGGGATATTGTTGGGTCCCATGGAAGCTGTATTCTTGGCCTTGGAAAATGCAGCTTTAACCTGTGCTGCAGTAATGCTGGGTGCCTGGCATTCTTCCAGTATTGTGATTGGTCCTTTGGGGGGGTAAAGTTGGCAATGAATCTGTCGGCCAGTATGTTGGCAATATCTGTTGGCTCAGTATAGGACGTACCATTGTACAGTAACTCAGAGCAAATCTGGGTATTGCCATGGAGAGTCTTGATATAACTGTAGAAGGCTTTGTAGTTGTTTTTTGTGTCTGCCACAATTCTGCCTTCATAGCTAGCTTTAGAAGTTTTGATGAGGGATCTCAACTTTTTGTTGAGGCTAATAAGGGAGTTTTTCCAGTCCTGGGACTTCACCTTTTTCTGCAACAGTTTCTTCCTTCTGTTGTAGAGTTTGTTAATTGCAGGGGACCACCAGATTGGCTTCCTTTTTTTTGGAGGAGAGCATCTTAGTTCTGTTGGGTATGGCTAGTTCCATGCATTTATGTACATGTTTGTACAGTGCATTGGTGTATGATTCGGCGGTCATGCACCTATTTTCCATTTGCATGGGTGTCGTGAAGTTAGCCGCCTCTGTTTTTAGGAGCCCAAAGTTAGCTTTGGAGAAGTATTTCATGGTGGTTATCTTTGCTGGTGGTGTGGGTGAGATGTGGATTTCCATGGTAATTAGTTTGTGGTTGGATCTAACCAGGGAGGAATTGACTATTGGTGTTGAGCAATGGTTGCCCATGTTAGTAATAACCAGGTCAAGGATGTTGCTTCCTCTAGTGGAGGTAAGAATGTGCTGGTCCAGTGCATTGGAATTAATGAATTCCAGGAAGTGTTGGGCATGTCTATTGGTGCATGAGTAGTTTTCCCAGTTAATGGAGGGGTAGTTGAAGTCACCCAGTATAAGAGAATTGTGTTGGACCCAGGGTGCTTAGAAACATGGAGTGAGAGTCTTGGGACATGGTTGGGTACCTATAGCAGGCTACGACCTGAATCGCCATCTTATGCACTGCTAGTTGTCCCTGAAGTATCTCCGATGCATTATGCTGGGCTACTAATCTGGAGGTGTGCATATCCTTTATGAATATGGAGATGCCACTGCCTTTGGAGCTTCAGTCCATGTTCTGGGGCCGAAAGGTGTGGAATGAGTTATAGCCTGGTAGCGCAGGGATGTTTTCTGCTGCTTTAAACCAGGTCTCTGTTACAGCACAAATGTCAATGTTCTCCATTTTGAGGAATGCTTCAGGCAAGTGCATCTTGAGATTTAGACTTCTAGCGTTGAGGAGCATGACCCTCAGATTGCAATTATTTATATCTGTTATGGTGGTAATTTGGTCTTTGGAACACCACCTCAAAAGGCACAATAGGGGTGGTAAGAGCCTTAGCCAGTATCCAGAAACCGTTCCAGAAACAGTTCATGTAGGATGCAGCCTGGGAGGTCCCATGGAGGCTGTATTTTTTGCCTTTGGGAGACCAGTCATGACCTGTTACCTAGATATAAGGGGAAGGGAGCGAGATACTGGGAATGTCCTGATTTACTGATGGTGGGGGGACAGAGGGGCGAAGTTTTCACAGAATCTGTCAGCCAGCAAGTTTACTATATCTACAGCATTTGTATATGTGGTGTCCTTGACCACCATTTCTAAACAGATCTGGGTGCTTCCTTTGAGATTGTGGACATATGTGAAGAAGGCCTTATAATTATCTCTAGCAGATGTGACCAATTTGGACTTGAAGTTTGCTTTGGAGGATTTCACTAGTACTCTTATTTGCTTATTTAAGCTGAGAGATTGCTTCCAACTGGGCACCTGCTGCTCCTTGGTCCTGGACAGCAATTTTTTCCTTTTGTTATAGCGTTTATTTATTGCAGATGTCTACCAGACAGGTTTACCCTTCCTTGCAGAGGATGATTTAGTCTTGTTTGGTATTCCTGATTATATATATATATATATATATATATATATATATATATATATATATATATATAAATGCTCATATAGTGCTTTGGTGTAGTTTTGGATACTTGTGCCAATCCCTAGAGGGGGAGGGGGATGTGAAGCTGTTTATACCATCCATCATGAGGCTGTAATCATCGTTGGAGAAGTTTTTTGTTTGACCCTAGCTAGAGGGGGGTTGAGGGAAATGGTGACTTTGAAAGTGACCGCTTTGTGGTCAGATCTTACCAAGGAGGATGATACTGCAGGGATGCTACAGTGGTTACTCATGTTGGTTAATACCAAGTCCAAGATTTCACTTCTTGTGTGGGTATCGACTAGCTGTACCAAGGCATTTGCACTGACAAATTTGAGGAATCTCTGGGAATTTGTGTTCTGGCATAAGTACTTATTCCACTCTATGTTTGGGGAGTTAAAGTCACCCAGGATCAGGGTAAGGGTTGAGTCTTGATAGATTCAAAAAGGTCCAGATAGGCAGATTGGGCATCTTGAGTCAGATTTGGGGGCCAGTAGCTAGCTATGATTTTTATAGGGGTCTTGTCAATGGTTAACTGCACCTGGAGTATCTCCTGTGCGTCATACTGTTTGACCAGCCAAGAGGTGTGTTTGTCTTTAATATATATTGAAACTCCACCTCCTTTGGCTTTACTGCCCATAGCTTGGGATCTAAATGTATGATAGGATGAGTAACCAGGTAAGGCTTGGGTACTCTCCGCAGCTTTGAGCCAGGTTTCTGTGACTGCACAAATGTCAGCATTTTCCAGGGTTAAAAATGCTTGCAATGAGTGCATTTTCATGTATAGACTGCTAGTGTTTATCAGCATGACCTTTAATTTGCATTTTGCTGAAATTTTTATGTTCATTGTTTGAACCTCATTACTTTTCCTAAAAAGGCACTATGGGGGAGGCAACAGCCTTTGGTCGAAGCCTAAAGCCCAAGTGAGACAGATGCAGGCCATCTCTGGCAAAGCATCGTGGTCTGTTGATCATATCTTACCAGGCTGTCAGGTACTGGATCCCCCTGGAATGACACCAGAAACTAAGCCAATTGTTAAAGTCAGTCATTTTCTGTTTGTGAATACTGCGGTGATGGTGCTGTGGTAGCGTTGTCGCCTCACAGTAAGACGTTGTCTTGTTTGATTCTCAGCTAGAGCATCTTCTGTGTGAAGACATGCGTGAATGGGCGTACCTTCATTGAAGGTTGTGCGTCAGGGCTGGCAACTCAGCACGTAAAAATCTACTGCCAATCATTAGTGGACCAGAGTTCCGCTTTAGCGACCCCTAACCGGGAAAAGCCAAAAGACACAACATTGAGGGATCATTCTGGGTGATGGCAGAATGCTACTTAAGGCTAGGGACATACCTGGCTGGGATACATATTCAGCAAGTTCAATCATGTCTCTCTTCATATAGTCCAACGAACTATGTCTCAAGTCATTCATGCCAACATGGACTATGACAGAGTCATAACAGTACCTGTTGTTGAGAGACTTCAATGCATATGTGATATGGCAGATTCTGTCCCCTGACAGACAACTAACCGTGACTTTCTCCTTATCCAGCCTCCTGAGAGGCACATCTGTGTCTCACAATGGAGTCTCCTATGACTAATATATTGGGTTTATGGTTAAGCCTTAGTGGTTGTGATACACAAGTGTGTGGACTATGCATAGTATGTGTTGTGGAGGGCTGTGGAGATCGCGATTGTTTTTGCATCAGAGGTCTCCTTTGTTTGGGTATGTTTTTGTTGAGGATCACCTTATATATGGGTGTGTGTTGTGTAGGTGTGGGTGTTGTTAGAGGTGTAGTGATTGTGTTGACAGCCTTCTCAGTGCTAGATATACTGGCTTCTGAGGGAGAGAACATAGACTCTAGGTTACTAATGTAATTGCATCTCTTTCAAATTGTGTTTCTAGGTGGTAGTAATAGTAGATGGTTGTCTGTGTACATGATGCAGTTGCTACACTGTCTCAGGATGCCCATATCAACCAGACTGGCAGGAGAAACTGTAGGAAATTGTCCATCCATATTTGTCAGAATCTGAGGAAGAAAGGCCAGGGAGAGCTAAGGGGTTGGCCTAAAGCCCAAGTGCTTAAACCAAAACTAAGAGGCTTCGACTAAGACTTACAATTTAAACAGGCTATAAACAAGCAGTATTTTTTTGTTTGTTTTGTTCGTTAGTAAAGTGGAAAGGGAGAGAGAAAGAACAGAAGATAATTCAAGGTTAAGGAACTACGGGGTTTGGCATTCCCAAATTATCTCTTTATTAGTTAGAATGAGCTAATGAGTTGGGACTGCGAGGAGTGTCCCAGATCAAAATTACAGTAGGGGCGGGCAATTGCAAAAGCTTGAAAAACACAACAGCAGTTTTGCAGGAGGGTCAGAGAAAAAATTCATCCAGAGTTTAGCAAATATATAAATTCAAACACAGAAAAGTAAATAATTCAGTCAAGCAAATAAATAAAAACAGTGCAGTACTGTTAAGAAACACTGAACAGTTAGATAAAGTGAAAAAATATACTTATGTCAGCTCTGTAATTCCAGATTGTTTAAGAAACACTCTCCAGTCAGGTGCAATGGAGCTTCTAGCATGATAAGCAGAAATTCACACAAAAGTAATATTTTTATACCAACAAGATAAAAGACCCTTCCAAAGCCACACCTTGAGGCAATCAGATAGCACAGAAGCTGTTTGACCACTGTTTCCACCCTGGAATCAGTTCACTACAAACTCCCTACTGCCCCATAGAGCTGTAAAGGACTCCCTATCACTAAATTACTATAATTGACAAATACCTTGACCCACCTATAAAAGTACACTACCAGTCCACAACTACTTCCTCCAGCAAAACCTAACCAACCAATAACATCCTCTTAAATCTCACTACTATAATTTTTTTTCTCTAATTTTCATCATCTAAAGATGATCTCCTTTAAAATATTGCATACCCTAAACTCACCACTTAACTTTCAAGCTTCTGTCCAAATAGAGTAAACCATTGCTACAACAAAATAGCAAAATCTCCCGCTAACTCATCAAACAGAACTCATCATTGCTTAACCCTAAAACAGCTTGATTGGCTTGAATTCCCCAAGCAACTCACTTGTACGTAACTACTCCAAGTCCACAGATTAACATACAAACCAGAACAAAGCAAAACCCTACTAGGCTCATTGCACACATACACCCCTGGTAGGCCACTTCGATCTGAAAACAAAATGCTCCTACATAGAAAGCATAGCAGTCAGGAGGAACATCTCTCTATTCCACCTATGTAGCCCATTCCTGTAACTCTATCCCCTTATCCCTTAAACATACTAGCAACCTTTCCAATTTCAAGACCAGTCTAAAAAATATCTATCTGACATATGGAACTGTACATGCACAACCCTCAAAACAGATGCAAGACCACCTACTCACTATAACTATGCCTTTCTCACTCTAAATTCACTAACACCTCCATATCTTAGCAGTTAGTAATGGCCTAACATCCAAAGAAGCTGTCATTTAATTATATCATTTTACTAATGCATGCTGTTCTACTGCTTCAGCCAACATTTATTGTTATTTATTTTCTGCCCTTGTGTCCTTCTATAACATTCACATATTTCTAATAATAATCAACTCTCTCTCTCCATGTCCTAAATATTATCGCATAGGTTCATGGGTAAGTACTAGGCTATCTGCCCAAGGGCATTTATAAGCTTAGCCAGAGTGTGTTAGCTTTCGCCACCCCTTTAGATTAGTTCCCTGTGACTCTGATCAGCAGAGCCATTAGTTCCCTGTGGCTCTGTCCAGCAGATCCACTGCAGTGACCCTATTCTCCCGTCAAGGCTTCTCTTGAAGAGTGATAGTGAGGGGCTCTGCCTGATGTATATTGGAATTTTGTTCCAAGGGATGGGGAGTCTCTAGGTCAGGAATCTATCCCTCCAGCACATCCTATTTAACATTGTGGTAAGGTTTATATCCCTAGAGCATGTGGCTCTCAGGGATTGGTTTTTTTTAGGTGGAGTATATCCATCAATTCTGGGTTGGACATGGCCTTGTATGTCAGGCATAGATCAACTCTGAGTAAGCGGTATGCAACCAAGTACAGCTGGAGTCTCTTTAGTCGGGCTGCATAGGTCATCTGTTTGAGACCAGTAATCCTCTTGGTGAGATACTTCTGTGGTCTTTCCAGCTGTTGCAGGTGTCTTGTAAGGTACATCCCAAAAGGGCCATTGTATTCTATAATGGGTCTAATAAGTGTTGAGTAGAGAGGCACAATAACCTCCTTTGATCTGGATGCGAACCCTTTTGAGATTAGGTGGGCCACATAGAAGGATTTTCTAACCACCTTGGCAATATGATTATCAAAGGAGAGATTACTATCTACTTGGGTCCCCAGATCCCTTATTACTTTTTCTGTATTTAGGGGACTACCACCTATGTGGTAGTTTGCGGGTACTTTGTTTTTTCCAAAGGGGATGACTATGCACTTTTTGGCATTCGGCTTGAGGCCATGATTTTGACACCACGTATCCATCTCAGTGAGACCCTTCTGGAGGGTGTCTGTATCAGCTGGAGAATCAATTATGGCCCCTAGTTTGCGGTCATCTGTGAACTTGGTCAGCCATAGTCCTCCTGTGCTTGCCAGTACCTCTGAGAAGTATATACCGAACAGGAGGGGTCCTAGGACTGAGCCCTGGGGGACGCCACTTGTAACAGGTTTAGAGTCGGACCTAGAGTCTGCAACTCTCACCGTGTGGGTTCTGTCCGTGAGCCAATTTGCAACCCATCTCATGATGTAGGGGTTAATGTTCAGGTTGGTGAGCTTGTCTATAATACCAGAATGGGAAATGGTGTTGAAAACCTTTGCAAGGTCTAGGTAGGCTGAGTGGACCTCCTTACCCTCGTATAATGCCTTGGTAACTGTCTCAAAGAAGTCCACCAGGTTTAGGAGGCATGATCTGCCCCTAACAAAGCCAAACTGGGTGGGGTCCAAAGTTTGGAGGTTCTTAATATCTCTGTTAATGAGTTCCATGATGATGTGTTCCATAGCCTTGGAGACCAGGCTAGTCAGGCTTATAGGGCGATAGTTCCCGGGGTCCGTTGTGGTGCCACCTTTGTGGAGTGGGATAATTGTTGCTGTGTGCCACTCTGTGGGTATGTAGCCTGTAGAGAGGCTGAGTTTGAATAGTGTGTTTAGGTGGGGGGTTAGTTCATTTTGGAGCTCTTGTAGGATGCAGCCTGGGACACCGTCCGGTCCCATTGAGGCTGTGTTTTTGGCTTTGGATAGGGCTGTTTTAACCTGTGTGCCAGTGATTGCCGGGTCCTTACATTTTTCTGGTATGGTTATGGGCTCTTTAGGGGGTGAGAGGGGTGTAAAGTTTGCACTAAACCTGTCTGCCAAAATGTTGGCAGTATCAGTCGGTTTAATGTATTTTGTGCCATTCTGCACCATCTTAGAGCAGATCTGAGAGTTTCCACTTAGGTTCTTGACATAACTAAAGAATGCTTTGTGGTTAACTTCAGAGTCCTTGGCAATTTTTCTTTCAAAGCTAGCCTTGGATGATTTAATAAGGGATCGTAGTTTCTTGCTGATACTGATTAGGGATGTCTTTCCTTCTAGGGATTTTGCTCTTGTCTGTACTAGTTTCCTCCTTCTATTAGAGCCTGTTTATAGCAGGAGTCCACCAGACTGGTTTACTTTTCTTGGAGGAGTGAGTCTTGGTTTTACTTGGGATAGCATGATCCATGCATTCCTGAAGATGGTCATAGAGTGCCTTTGTATAGGTTTCAGCAGCTTGAACAGCATTGTCCATTGGCATGGGGGCTGTGAACCTTTCCATCTTGGTCTTAAGTAACTTGAAGTTTGCTTTTGAATAGTTTTTCACGGTGGTTTTGTTGAATGGGGTTGGGGGCAGAATGTGGATATCCAGAGTGATTAGTCTATGGTCTAATCTAACCAGCGAGGGGTTGACATCAGGTGTGGAACACCGGTCGCCCATGTTGGTGATGACCAGGTCCAATATGTTGTCCCCTCTGGTGGGGGTGTTGACCAGTTGATCCAGAGTGTTCGAGTTTATAAATTCTAGGAAGAATTGGGCAAGGGAGTTAGTACTTGATTAGTTCTCCCGGTTAATGTTTTGGTAGTTGAACTCTCCCAGTATTAGGGTGTTTGGTAGGACCTTCATATTTCCCAGTGTCTCCAGAAATGCAGAATGGGGGTCCTGGGTCAAGGTGGGAGATCTGTAGCAAGCTACAATTTGGATTGCAGTTTTCCCTTTATTAGTTGCACTTGGATGATCTCTGATGCATCGTGCTGCACCACAAACCTGGAGGTGTGAGTATCCTTGATGAAAATGGATACACCCCCACCTTTTGTGTTTCAGTCTGGGTTCTGTGGCCGAAAGGTATGGTATGAGTTATAGCCTGGTAGTGCTGGGGTGCTCTCTGGAGCCTTAAACCAGGTTTCTGTTACTGCACAGATATCGATGTTCTCCATACTGAGGAGTGCCTCAGGTGTGTGCATTTTGAGGTTTAGACTTCTGACGTTGAGTAGCATTACCCTCAGTTTTTGGTTTCTTGTGCTATTTACGGTGGTGGGTTTGTCTTTTGAGCTTTGCTTAAAAAAGGCATTATGGGGGCAGCAGTAGCCTTTGCCAGTATTTGAAAGCCTAAGGGTGGCAAGTGGAAGCCATCTCTTGTGAAGCAACATGGCTTGTCGAGCATGTCATCCCAGGCAGACAGATACTGGATCCCCTCTGAATAAAAACAAAAACGTAGCCAGTTGTTGAAATTTATCATTTTTTTCTTTGTACTGTGGCATCATTCGTGGTGAGGCCAGGATGCTACTTAGGGTCAGGGTCATACCTGTCTGGGCTACATGATCAGAGAGCTCTTCCATGTCTCTTTTCATGTAGTCCAGGGTGGTACGGCTCAGGTCATTCACACCAACATGTACAATGACAGAGTCATATTTGTACTTGTTCTGGAGTGACCTGAGTGCTTGTGTTATGTGGCGGATCGTGGCGCTCAACAGGCAGCTAACTGTAACCTTCTCCTTGTCCAGCCTAGTTAGTGGGAAATCAGTGTGCCTGACTATAGAGCTGCTAGTGTGTTGGGTATGTTATTTTGCCTTAAGGGCTGCGATTGCGTGACACACTGATTATGTGAAGTATGTGTTTCATGGTTGGTGGTGGGTTGTGGAGGTGCTTGGGTGTCTGCTTTGGAGGTCACTGTTGCTTTTGCAGATTTTTATTTTGGGCCTCCAAGTATGTTTTCATGTATTTATGTGTGTTATTTGCCTGGGCTGGTTTGTTAGGTCTATGTGAGACTGGTGGTGTGTTGCAAGTATTACCCTTCTCCTCTTGACTGTCAGTTCCAGTCTTGGGTTGAGAGTGGTTTGCCTCCAGTCTGGCTGTATAATTGCATCTCTCACATATATTAGTGTTTGGTGGTAGGAGGAGAGGGTTGTCTGTGTACATGAGGCAGTTGTAACATTGCCTCAAAATGCCCAGATTCACCAGTTGGACTGGAGAGTACACCGGAAACTGCCCTTTGAACATGCCTAAATAGGTAGAGTGATCTGTTTTCCTGATTGACTGGTGGGGATGATTAGAGAGCCTTGTCCTTCTGGACAGTATAAGAGGGCTAGTGCTAGGGGTAGTTAGTGCTTGTTATGAGTTTTAAGCAAGTGCTGGGCTGTAAAATGAATGGTTTGAGTGCTAAAGTTGAAGGTTTGTCTAGTTCCAAGGGAAAAACTAAAGAGCAGATCTTGTGGAACCGGGAATAG
Source organism: Protopterus annectens (assembly GCF_019279795.1). Lineage (NCBI taxonomy): Eukaryota > Metazoa > Chordata > Ceratodontiformes > Protopteridae > Protopterus > Protopterus annectens. The sequence continues at coordinate 543,246,524 of NC_056749.1, forward strand.
TTTAACCCTAGCTAACCGGCGCTGCCCGGCGCGCTAAACTGAGCAAATGCCTTTTTTATATCAGAAAGATTAAAGAGATAGAAATTAGCTCAATCTCCAGCTCATTACTCCTCATTTCATTAAATTCCACTGTCTATTTTGGCAGCCGAATATTCTATTATTTCTCACCTCCTTATATTATTAGAAATATAGGCTATATTTTGAATAACTATATATTAGTTTGCTTGACAGATGTTATGCACTTCCGCAGTGTATTTTGCTACTTGCAGTGCAATCTTGATCACAATTTTTCTTAGTGATATTTCTGTAAAATTATTTCAATCTGCTTGTATTTGTATGTTGTGGGGATTTTCTCCCCTTATATATAATTACATATCAGCTACTATAAAATGTTTTTATTTGTGTTTTGTGGAGCCTTTCTCCCCAACTCATTGTGAAATATTTAATCTGTTGTGGGGCTTTCCTCCTGCTGTATATAATTACTGCTTAAATGTCTTTGAATCTGTTGTGGAGTTTTACTTGCTGTGCCTCCACTGTAAATCAGCCATTGGCTAGGTTGGGCTTTCCTAGTTATCAAAGGACAAATAAAATATTTGGGATAAGTTTTAAACCCCCCTGGCCATGGGGGTGACTCACATTCTTCCCTGTATCATGCAGCCCATCACAAGGTGGCAGTTTTGCTTTGGTTTGACTCATTCCCCACTTGAGTTCATTCTTCTCTACCTGAGACTTAAAATTATCCAGAAAGGCAGTTAGCCTAGTACTAACCTATGAACCTATATCCTATGAGACAGTCAACCCCTTCCTTTGATCAAGTAATTAGCTCCCCACAAAAAACACTATTGTCAACTTGACCATTGTTATGGGAGATACCCTTCTTCAGGACTACAGTTAATGGGTTTAACTAAGTTCTACCTTGAGGGTCAGCTTGATTCCACACTAGAGTTTTCCACTTCTCCCTAGGCAATCCCATTTAGAATACAGAACTGGGGCCAGGTAACCTCCAGTCACAGAACATTATTTATATCAGTACTATGAGCCCCATGTGGGAGACCCCCTCCATTGTCCCCCTGAACTTAGACCTCTGAGCTCTCCATGTACGCCTATGGTGCAACAGTTCCAATTCTCCTTCCCTCAAGTATTTACCTCCTATACAAATCTTTCAACTCACCCTATCCTTCACAAATCCATTTCTTTCTTTTCCCCTCCACTTTTTATGCTTAAATTGTATTGCCATTAATTACACATTTCTAACTGGACTGGAAGAAGTGTTCTTCCTTCTCATTGGCCTGTTAACTCTTACCATCATTGAACAACACTCACCAGTGATCCAGGGTCTGAATGGAGAGATGATAAAATCAGCAAGCAAAGGAGAGTAGTATTGCTGGAATTGAATTCGTCCTCAAGTCTTGGTGAGTACCTTCACAAGGTGGTCCCTCTTTTTTTGCACACACACACACACACACACACACACACACACACACACATATATATATATATATATATATATATATATATAATATATTATATATCATATAGAGAAGTAAGTCAAAAAATTAAAAAGACAGCTAAGTGCAGAAGTCCCAGGATAAAAAAGGGCCTAATCCTGGTAGGCACACTGGTGGCAGAACTGGAAGAAAATGATAGTGTTGAATCCTCAACACACAAAAACATTCCTACAATGAGGTTAGGCCAGGCTCAGGGGGAAGATGCACCCCACCACCAGCCACTGTTGTAGAATGAAGTAGTTGTCCACAAAAGCCACCAAAACTGACAGGATAAAAAAAGAGACATAAAGATAATGTAGTGGACTACTGAGGCTAATAACAAAATTATGTATTGTTGTTATTATGCAAGAAGCCCAGAATTTCAGGGCACCAGATATACAAAAAGATTAAGAGAAATTTGAGGATAGAAAAATACTTGCACAAGAAAAATTTTCAAAAGCGTCAAATGCAAAACTGTGTTCATTAATACAACAAATTCATGAAAAACATTATATAGACCAAGAAACCTGGACCATTTGAAAAAAGAAGCAACTGAGGAAGTACAGAAATATAAAGAAAAACTCTAGAGATTTTTGAAAGGTATAAAAATAAAAAGGTTAAATTAAAAGGTATAAAAACACTGACATTGTGCAATATTTATGTAAAGGAGAAAGCCAAACTGATAAATAAAAAGCAGCTCCAAAGATATTCAAAGAGAAAGACAGTCAAAAGCAACCAGATATGTAAAATTTCACAATACAAAAAATAAGATCACAAAGGGGGGATACAGAACAGAAGATTAGTAAAGTAGAAGTTAAACAAACAGAAGCTAAAGTTATGGAATACCTGTGATGTGAAGGATTTAGTGTAGAAAGTCTTGCACAGGTTATGTCACAGCATGATGGGATGAGTCCCCAAAGTAAGGACAAACAACAGGAGCTGGGGACATCTAAAGAATAATTATGGACATGGGAAAGAAAGAGATTTAATATGGTGTAATATTTATGCAAAGGAGAATGCAAAACTAATTAATGCAAAAAAGCAGCACAAAAAATATTTGAAGAGAAATAGAGGCAAAGGCATCCAGATATTGAAAATTGTACGCTACAAAAAAATAAGAAAACAAAGGGGGAAAGTAGAAAAGAGGCTTAGTAATGGAAAATGTAAAGAAATAGAAACTGACATTATGGATTACCTGTGAAGGAGGGATTTAGCATAGAAAATTCAACTTTGATAATGTAACAGCATGATAGAATAATTGGTCAGTAAATTAAGGAGAAACAGGTGGAACTGGAAGCATCTAATCAGTTACCATATGGACCTTTCAGTATTAAACAAGTACAAAAGTTCATTTGGAGTTGCACAGTAAGGGAAGGACCAGGAAACAATGGCAAATCTGATGCAGTCAATGTTGTAGAGTGATAGGCCAGTGAGTTCTTATATGAAAAGAGCAACAGATGATGGATGCAGCTGAAGAGAATATGTCAAGGAAGATGTTCTGGAACTTTCTGTAGAATGCCTGCAAGAAACTGAGAATAAAGAATGTGCCCTCAGGTTAGAAGAAAAAGATCTAAGGGAAGAGTTGCTTGATTTAATAAAGATGGATAGACATATTAAGACTGATGAAAGAAATAGATTACAAAACAAAAATAAAAGTAAAAATCTTAGTAGTCTGATAAAACAAATTAACACAGTAATCAAGACTATTAACAGAAATTCATATGATATAACAGAAGTAAATAGGATATATTACTGTGCAGCTAAATTAATAACAGCTAAAATCTTACCACAAAATACAGGACAATAAGGGAAAGGAAGGGAAGAAATCAAATTACATCATGAAAGTATCGAATAGAGAAAACTATAAACCAATTAAGACAAGAAGTGTCACTGTTTGAACAGGGAGCAGATCAACAAAAATTCTTAGAAAGACTGACATGATAAAAGCAAAGTAAATTGTTATACTAGACCAGAATCTATTGTACACTATTGCAAATAATAAACTAAAGATATTAGCACAGGCAGAAAAACTTAGAAGATATGCAGCTAAATTTAAAGGAAAAGTATAAAATAAGCAATTAATGAGCAAAAATGTTTTACAGAGAACTGGTAAACAAAACAAAAGGAATAGAAACACCACCAAAACAGAAAAATCAGACACATTTTAGAGAAATATCTATGAAGACCCTGTGGAAGATAACAACGATGTTAAATTGATGGAAGAAGTAAAATAAACAGTAAAACGTTCATATGTACTAGATTCATAGACTAGTACTAGGCTAACTGCCCCTGTGGGCCATTTTTTAAGCCTAGCCAATTACCCTATATGAGACTTGAACCCTGCACCTTGTGTCTATAAGGTGAACACCTTAACCATTATACCAACCCCCTCCCTATAGGATTTGAAGTCATGATAAAGGAAAAATTATTATCCTAGGAATAAAAATTCAAAGGGGATACGCCAGGGTGACTCTTTGTTACTGTTGTTACTTTTGTCTTGCCCTTAACCCATTAAGCTGTCTACTTAACTGATTAGGTTGTGACGCCTGTGCACTGGCTCAGTAATCAAGAGCCTCAGTCCTCACCATTAACACCAGTAAGAGGTGTCCACATTGGGAAGGATAACAAGTACACACACAGTACTATTTCCCTTAAGAGCATACAGAGATCAGTCAGTCCAGAGCTGGTTTCTCCCTTTCTTTCCAGATCCTCAATATGACTCCCCACTGGCACAGCTATAGGGAACAGGTCTCAGCCTAGTGGTCAAGCTAAAACCTCCAGCACCCTCTCTGTCCAACCAGTGCTTTGTTTCTCTGCACAAGTAGCTGACACACATACACACTTTGGCATGGGTTCGTCAGCTATGCCCCCTTCTCTGCCCAGGCTATAAGGTAGAAATCACTGCCATCAACCACTAATATCAGCTAATAATAAGGCCCTTACCAAAGGGTGTCCAATTGTACTGTGCAATATTATTATCCTATTAGTAAGTATGGTGAACAACAAGGCTTATTGGAGTGGCTTGGACAGTATCACTATATACATGCAATGTACTCTAGAGTTTAAATTATCTCTACACGAAACAGGCACAGTTGAAAGCTTTAAAAATTTTTAATAATAAATACTAAAAACACAAAACAATTCAACACAGTGCTAGTCAAGAGTTCCGACACAGGAAAATGCTTAAAATAATACTGTAGAATAGTCTTACATAAATATAGTAAACAGCTAGACTAAATTGGCTATTTCTAGCTATCTCTAAGAGAAGTCACTGTTCTAAATAAATATCTTACTTGCAGTAGTGGTGCTGCGGTAGCATTGTCGCCTCACAGCAAGACGTTTTCCCGTTTGATTCTCAGCTAGAGCGTCTTCTGTGTGGAGGCATACGTGAATGGACGTGCCTTCATTGAAGGTTGTGCATTAGGGCTGGTAACTCGGCACGTAAAAATCCACTACCAAACATTAGCGGACCGGAGTTCTGCTGTGGCGACCCCTAACCGGGATAAGCCGAAAGACACAACAACAACAACAACTTACAAGCAAAGCAAAGTACTGGTAAGTAGATGTGTTCAGGTTCAGACATAATCCAAAATGCTCTGATTCTGTCTCTCTGAGAAAGTCTTAAATTGATAATACATCACTGCTGACTCATTTTAGATTACATAATTCTTAACAGTTGTGATTTAGCTTCCCAGGCTAACATAAACTCAATATTTACATTTCTTTTTGTAATGTGCACCTGCAGGAAGCCACAGCAACAAAATAAATTATATATATAAAATCTAGTAATTAACTCTGGTCTCAAAACAATAGAAAGAATTCGCTGGTCCAGACATCACAGCTCCAAGTTTGAGATCAGTCATACAATGCTTGACTTATCAGCTTTCTTCGAGCAGAGTGCACTGTGGTTACATTTTTGAAGCTCAATACAACATATAGTTTAATCATAATATACAGTTCTCTTTTACATTTGTAAAACCAGCCTGTGGATTATATTAATATATGCAAATCACATAGATTTATTTGCAAGATTCTATCTGGCTGGGCTGGCAGCCTTTCAGTTTTTCACATAGGTCATGGGTACAATTTGGTTCCAGATAACAACAAAGTATAAAGATTTATCTCCTTTTTGTGGATGATTTAAAACTGTATAGTTCATCAGATGTGGAGCTAAAAGCACAACTAGAAGTGGTCAAAACTTTCTCAGATGATATAGGAATGTCATTTGGTCTTGATAAATGTGCAAAAGCAACATTTAAAGCTGGAAAGCTGCAGCACCAAGAAAATATCAGTCTGGGACAGGAATGTGATATAAAGGAACTTGAGTAGGACTTTGCACATAAATATTTGGAAATTGATGAAGGAACAACACTAATACATGAACAAATGCAAACAAAGCTCAGTAAGGAATATTTTAGAAGACTAAAATGAATACTGAAAACAGCCCTGAAATCTAGGCACAAAGTCTAAGCTATAAACCAATTTGTTCTTCCTGTTCTAACTTACAGTTTTGGAGTGACTGACTGGCCTCACAGGGTATTGGAACAGTTGGACAGGAAAAAAAGAGTCCTTCACACTTATCAAATGATTTATAAAGATCAGTGTATACCAAGATTATATGTATTCCTTGTTTTGAATGGTACTAGTATTGAGAAATGCTCCTTTACTTTAAAGGATATACAATACAGAATATGTTGCTTTTATTAAGAATGCATTATGGGTATGATAAATCTGTTGTGAAAATAAAACTTGTGTACACAAAGGACAGAGATTGTGATACATGGTGTGATAAACAACTTTAAAGGCATACAAAATAGATACTGTAAAACATATATTAAAATAAAAAAGTGGATAAGAGCTTACAGACTCACTTATTTGTCTAGTTTTGTTACAATATAAATGAGTATAACATGCTTGCATCTTTCATGTTGACTTTTTTTAAGTGTACCCAAAATTATGCAGGAAGATAATACAACATGGTTTATGGATGGCAAAGGACATAGGATAAATCTGATGCAGTGTTATTTAAGTAGCTAAACATAAATCTTATTTTGCTGAATTTTATTGCTTTTCCCTTCTTAATCTCTCATTGTTTCTCTCATACATTACCATTATACCTTCCTACCTGTCCTCCCCCCTCCTTTCATCTTGTATCCTTCTCTCAAAAAATTCCTTTGTTTTCCATACTCCATCACACTTTAAATGAAAAATTTGTGTTTCCCTCTTTTAGACATGAATGTTGTAGATCTATTTTCTCCCAACAAAGTAATTTTAGATTACTTTTCATATTCAGTTAGACTTCAAATATAATACCAGCAATCAATAACATCTGTTCCTGATTCTGATAAACCTTTTTCTTCTATGAGTTCAAGAACTGTGAAGTATGTTTTCTTATTTTAAGAAAATAAGGGTAAAATTATTAGAAGCTCAGTATAACAAATAACAAATACTGTACTGCTTACAATACCACATGCTTAGCTTGCATGTCCCGAGGGCTGGAAATGTTAAAGTAATGCTAAACTTCTATCAAAGCATTAAGACTGGACATTTCAAAACAGGCTAGATCAAGTACCAGTTCCGGCCTTATTAACTCTAACAAATTTCATAATAAGAGACAAATCAGTTCTGTCAATGTAAACCACATCTGCGTACACTTTATTCTGCCTTTCTAAATTTTCTAAACAGCACACAGGCAGACACAATTGTATATGTATTACATTAAACTGTACTATTAAGTCACATTCATTGCTAACTACTTCCAGTTTCTTCAGCACTTAACAGTACTTCCATGTTTGACGGATTGAACAAGGAACATGTTGTAATGAGATCAGCATTGTAAATAATACAGAAGCATGGTAAAACAGGCATTTTAAGCTGGGGGATATAGATTTGGACAATGTGGAGACAGCATGACTGTGTTGTTTACAATAGTAAGGAACACATAAACACACACATATGTACGTATATATATATATATATATATATATATATATATATATATGTATATATATATATATATGTGTGTGTGTGTGTGTGTATGTATGTGCACAACACATACTTCTCAACCTCTTAGAGTAAGGAATCTGGACAAAGCCATAAAAAAGTGGTACAAATAGGGACAATTTTGAAATATTGATCATGCAAATTTAGAAAGTTGATAGAATAACAGGTTTTGCATTAGCATGAACTTTCTGAAGGATATGAAGTCTAAAACTTAAATGTCTGTCATTATTTTCTAACTTCAGTCTTTAATGATCTGTCACTAATTTGCCAGACAGCCACAATTTTATGAAAAACGAACCAAACATATAAGGCAAAAATCTGTACAGTTGAGAGGTATGAGGCATGTGTATGTACATTGAAAGTCCAAGAACTGTGACTGCTAGCCTCAGTGTCAGAATGGCAAACCCACAACTGTGAATCAGGGGGATTATATTTAGACAGAAGTTGCAGTATCTTGAATTTTTGACTTTTTTGAGATACTTACACATGCACATACGAAACCCAAGACTGCTGTATCAGGGGATATAGGAGTTCCCTTGACTGAACTGATACAAGGAATGCAAAATTTCTTGAAATGATTAACAAGCTGCATTTTTTGTTTAAAGTGTAGTCAGTAGTTATTTTTTTAAAGTCTTCAGTCTTGCAGTTTGGATAGGAAATTCTCTCAGTGTGTGCGTGTGTGTGTGTGTGTGTGTGTGTGTGTGTGTGTGTGTGTGTGTGTGTGTGTGTGTGTGCGTGCGTGCGTGTGTGTGTGTGTGTGTGTGTGAGAGAGATACATTAAACAAAGCCACAATGGTTTAATGTAAACTCAGAAAAGCTTTATTTGCCCACTGATAACTGTGAGTGGTGCATTCTTCCCAAGTGTAGGATTTTTTCAGCAATCTGAGTTAAGGTCAGTATAGAAGCTTGTAGTATATATGCATCCTAAACTAAAAGAATTCAACATAATTTAAAAAGATCTGGATTCATATGCCGATCAGGATGGAGGCACAAAACAGAGCACTAATCATAATGATTAGTGAAGGGGCCGCTGACCTTTTGAAAGGAGTAACTCACTGTCTGGTCAAGTACGGATCACTCCTTTTTTAATTTCTCCAAGTCGTTTGTCTTTCTAATACTATGACAGGAATGGGTCCTATTGCTAAGTCAAAGTATGATTAAAGTTTGTGAAATTAGTATTGTTTCAGTCTTTGATGTTAGCTAAAAGTGCTCTTTGCAGCATACGCAATGTACCCAGAAGTGACTCCTTCTTCAATTCATATGGAGTTACATGTATCAGTAGCATATCTAAATAAGACTGTAAATTCTCTTTTTTGAGACCCATTGCTGCTACTACTATTGGAATTGTCTGGGTATACTTCTTCCATATTACCCTCGTTTCTGCCTGCAAATCCTGGTATTTTATGACTGTGTCTCTCTATACATAAAATACTGTAATCACTGGGTGTAGCAATTTCATTGATCAATGCTGCTTTTGTCTTCTTTTCATGGACTACCACATCTGGTTTTCTCGCATCTATTTTTGAACTGTTGGTAATGGGTAACCCCATGCGACATAAACTTCACCATTGTCTAAGATGCTTTGTGGTTCATGTTTTCAATACTTATCAGCTACCTCATATCATAATGTTTGCATTCTCCCCACTGCAACAGTCTTGCCACATTATTATGCCTTTTGGTATACAGGTCCTCTGCCATTAGTGTATCACACCCAGCAACAAAATGTGCAGCTGTTTCCAGTTTTGTTTTACAGATCCTGCATTTGTCTGTTTCTCCAAGATGTCCAGTAGACTTTGTAAACCAGCATGTATGTAGTCCACTCTCCTGGGCCACTAATATTAACCTTTCATCTTTTGGTTTAAATTTGCTTCTCCTGATTGACATGAAGTTTTTCCAGGAGTTTTCTGTACTTGCAACTATATTTATGCCTTTTCCACATTTCTTGCCATCTCATCTGGTCCTTCTCCTTATATTCTTTCTTTTGTTTTCTTGCACATTCAGTTGCTACCTGATTTTTGTCTACTTCTGGTTTCATTTCCATTCATACCTATCAACCTGGAATCATCAAAAATCAGGACAAGGCCCATGAAAAATAGGTACAAATCCGTACATTGATTAACGTAAAATTTGCATACATAATTACATAACCCCACCCACTCCAATGAAATTGTGGGAAAACAACTTTCAAAAGCAAACTGAAGAACAGGCAACCAAAATATGGCACCAGAGTCCCCATGCAGCCATTCCAATGTCCCATTACCTGGCTATTTCACCCCATTTACCATAAACATTAATGTGTGCATACTGCTTTACTTCTACAATGATTATTTGGATTTTATTTTTACATTTTATAGCACAATGCACAAACATGAATAGGTATCTGATAAACAAAGCAATACTGTCTCACAATGAAAATAGACTTGGCAATGGCATTAAAACTTCTCTGCCCTTGAAACTTACATTCATTGAAACAGCATTGAAACCCACATCACATCCACAAAAAAATGCATCTGGCCAGTGGTAGATAAAGATTACCTTTGGGCTGTTTTCAAATCATCGGCCCCTTGCACACAAAACAAGAAACATACATGCATTCTTTGATGCACCTTCCTGACTTTATTAAATTATATTCCTTGTATAATACAGCACACTTGTTAGACTTAAGTTAGAGCGCATTTTAAATTTATAGTTTGAACATTTTTCTAGTAGGCAATGAAACAAAATGCATGAACCAATAATAACAAAACTGCCCATTTCAGAACATTTCCATCATAAAAGTCTACTTCCACACATACAATTGCATTTTAAATGTATTGTTTGAACATTTTTCCAGCAATCAATGAAACAAAATGCATTAACCAATAATGACAAAAACTGCCCAGTTAAGAACAATTCCATTATAAAAGTGTAAATATATAAATAGAATAAGAGTAGTGTAAGCCATAGCCATCTTCCACAGCTTCTTGCACTTGTTTTCAATTTCAGTTTTTTTTTTTGGTGGGGGGGGGACAAAAGGGCAAAAACCAGAGACACATTTTAATCATTGCTTGTATAATTTTGGAAAATTGCTAGAATAAAACATGTTACTACCATGCATTTCACTGCCAAGTCTTGAACCCAGCACCCTGTGCACTACAGTCAGAACATCATACCCCTATGGCAAATCATCAGCTTCTTGAAAGATAGCTAGACTGAAACTTAAATGGCTTTCATTTGGTGAATTCGGTTATCACCATAGCTCTCAACCTCTTAGCACAAAAAAAACCCAGACAAAGTCAAATAATGGGGGAATACAGCCCCAAAATAGGGATAAATTTCAAATACTTAACTGATCTTATAAACTTAGAAAACTGCTAGAATAAAAGATTTTGTGTTACCATTTATTTTCTGAAGAATATGAAGTCTGAAATTCAAATGTCTCTCATTATTTAGTGAATTCAATCAATCATTCAGTGCTTTGAAACAAAAATCCTTAAAACCACAGATTTAATGAGGAACAGAACGAAAATATGAGGAATAAATTCACAAGTGGCGGTGGCTAGGGACTTTAAGGTCTTTTTACCTTGTACCCAAGGGACAGGGTTTGAGACTTTCTAGCCACCACCTCCATTCAATGGGGGCATTTACACACACAGACACACAAAAGAAAGCAAAGCCTCCAGATATCGTCATTCAGAGAATCCACATTCTTCCTGGACAGGCTCACTCAGCAGTTATAAAACCAACTGTGTGAAATGGCTAAATCCATAATGGCACAAACTGCAAGCCCAGTATTCAAACAGATGCACGCACGTTCCTTGAGCTTAATTCCAACAGGCTGACATCATCGCACACATGATGACGTCAGCTCCAAAAGTGCAAAAATTAAAAAAATAGATGTAAAAAATCAGAAAGGAAGGGGTGCCACTTAGGAATCATGGCACCAAATTATTGGGACCCCAAAGCTCGGTAAAAACTGAGTAATTCGGGACGGTTGGGAGGTCTGTTTCCATTCCTGCTTGACACTGATATGCTTCTGCTAAACTAAGCAAGGAAGTCATCTAAGATTTGTTCTCCTCAAGCTTTAAAACTGTCACTATGTTTGGATCTGATGAGGTCAGAAGATATGTATGGAGTCCTACAATTGCAGTTCTATACATGTAATCAATTTTGAGGAGGCCCATACCTCCTTCAGAACAAGGAATATAATAACTTGGCATACACTAATTTTTGTATATCATTTTATAAGCATGACGCATTGTTCTTGTTTTCTTGTACAACTGATTTAATACATTTTGGGGCCAGAGGATGAGCAAATTGTTTTATAGATTGGACTTGGTTCCTATATGTCAGGGTTATTTTCAGTATTAATTTTAATCTTCTATAATATTCCTTACTGAGTTTTGTTCATATTTGTTCATGTTTTATTCTCAATCTTTCATGAATTCCAAAATATTTATACACTCCCTCCTGCCCAGTTTCCTTTATATCACATTACTGTCCCAGACTGATATTTGCATTCCTGCTTTAAATGTTGCTTTTGCACATTTATCAAGACATATTGACATTCTTATATCATCTGAGAAAGTTTTGGCCACTTGTAGTTGTGCTTTCGGCTCCTCATCTGATGAACTATACTGTTTTAAATCATCCACAAAAAGATGAGAAGTCTTTACACTTTGTTGTTTTCTGGGAGCCAAATTGTATCCATTACCTAATCCATTAAGTAGACAACTTAATGGGTTAAGGGCAAAACAAAAGAGTGGTAGTGACAGTCTCATACTGGAATATCCTCCTTTGAATTTTTATCACTGGGATAAAAGTTGTCCTTTATCATGGCTTAACTGCAAAATGGTTTGCCACTGCTTCATGGTCACTGTAATGTAAATAAGGTATATTTTATACATCTGTAAGCTTTTATCCCTGAATGTGGAATGTTCTCAAATGCTTTTTGTAGTCTATCCATGCCATTCTTAGATTCTTTCCCTTTTCACAGTCCTCCATTATGACTTTATTTAACAACAAATGATCCTTTGCTTCCCGTGACTCTTTTTTGTTACCCCTTTGTTCTGTTAACATGATTGAGTTTTCTTCTAAATGACTATAAACTTTGTTGGCAACAATTCCAGTATATAGTTTATACATCATCAGAGTTATTGGCTACAATTTTTAGGCTAGCTTGCAGGTTCACTCTTGAGGAAGAGTATTGTTTTCCTGTTGTTAACCAGGTTGGTGTCTTTTGGGGATGTGCATGTAAGTCATTCTTACTCAGGGCTAAATCTTTGAGTAAAGATGTTAATACTTTTAGCAGGAAGTTAGGTACTGCATATGGGCCTGGGATTTTCTATTTAGAAGCTTTTCCTAATTTTGTTTAATTTCCTCTGGCTGTTACCTCATCCGATTTCATATCTTGTACATTTGAAATTCTAACTGTTACTTCTATTCATTCAGCATCTTATTTTCCACTGGGTCTTTACATATATTTCTCCAAAATGTGTCTACTACTACTTTTTTGGTGGTGTTTCTATTTCTTTTGCTTTGTTTCCTAACTCTCTATAAAACTTTTTGGATCATCAATGGATTGATTATTTTGTACATTTCCTTTATATTTGTCTGAATATCTTCCAAGTTTTTTGCACATGCTGATATCTTTAGTTTATTATTTGCAATAGTATACAATGGATCCTGATGTGTTCTAATACTGTGTGCTACTTTTATCAAGTTTATTTTCCAAAGTATTTTTGTCGATCTGTTCCCTCTTCTATATTCTTCTAACAGTGACACTTATTAATTTAATTGCTTTATAGTTTTCTCTATTCAGTACTTCCATGACGGCATTTGATTTCTTCACTTCCTTTCCCTTATTGTCCTTTGTTTTTGTGGTAAGACTTTATCTGTTATTCATTTAGCTCCACAGTAATATATCCTATTTACTTCTGTTATAGCACACACATTTCTGTTAATAGTCTTGATTACTCTGTTCATTTGTTTTATCAGACTTCTAACATTTTGGGTCTTACTGACTTTCTGTAATCAATTTCTTTCATTGATCTTAATATGCCTGTCAGTAACTATTGAATCAAGCAACTCTTCCCTTAGATCATATTCTGCTAAACTGAGGGCAAAATCTTTGTTCAACATTTGCTGTGGGCATTCTACAGAAACTTCCGGAACATCTTCCTGTGGTATATGTTCTTCATCTGCATCCTGCATCATATGTTGCTTTTTCATATGGGAACTCACTGGCCTATCACTCTACAACATTAACCACATCAGAGTTGCCAGTGTTTCCTGCGCCTTCCCTTGCTGTGCGACTCAAATTGAACTTTTATACTGGTTTCCTACTGAAGGCGCCAGAGTATTTCCATGTGTCAAGTGATCAGATGCTTCCTATTCCACCTGTTTCTTCTTAATTTGGTGACTCATTGTTCCATCATGTTGTGACATTATCAGAGTTGGAGTTTCTGTACTAAATCCTTCACTTCGCAGGTAATAAATAATTTCAATTTCTATTTCTTTAACTTCTCCATTACTAATCCTCTTTTCTACTTTTCCCATTTGTTTTCTTGTTTTTTTTTAACTGTGAAATTTTACACATCTGGATGTATTTGCTTGTATTTCTCTTCACATATCTTTGATGCTGCTTTTTATATTTATTAATTTTGCTTTCTCCTTTGCATAGATATTACAGCATACTAAATCTCTTTTTCTTTCCCATGTCCATATTTCTTCTTCAGATATTTCCTTCTCCAGATGTTTCTCCTTACTTTGGAGACTCATTATTACATCATGCTGTGATATAACCTGTGCTACAAGTTCTGCACTAAATCCTTCACTTTACAGGTATTCTGTAACTTCAGCTTATATCTGCTTAACGTCTATTTTACTAATCTTCTGTTCTGTGTTCCCCTTTGTGATCTTTTTTGTATTGTGCAATTTTGCATGTCTGGGAACCTTTGCCTTCATTTCTATTCGAATATCTTTCAAGCTGCTTTTTTGTATTGATTGGTGTGGCTTTTTCCTTTGTATAAATATTGCACCATATTGGATCCCTCTTTCTTTCCATGTCCATCTTTCTTTTTTATTTCTTTCTAAAATATCTAGGTTTTGTTATTTATATTTTTGCATTTCTTCAGTTGTTTCTTATTCTCTATAATGTTTTTCATGGATCTATTGTATTAACTGACATAAATTTACATTTAAAGATTTTGATAATGTTTCTTTTGCAAGTATTTTCCTTTCCTCTGATTTCTCTCAGTCTTTTTGAATATTGTATATCTGGAAATTCTGGGCTTCTTGCATAGTACTAACAATACATAATTTCTTTCTTATCCTGAATAGTCTACTCTATTATCTTTATGGCTCTTGTCTGGTCTGTCTTGAGGTTTCTGCACTGTCATTTATTCCAGTCCTGGCATCAGTACACCTACCAGGATTGGGCACTTTTTATCCTGGGACTTGTGCACCCAGCTGTCTTTTTATTTTTAACCTACTTCTGTCCATGATATATGCTATACAAAATGCAGTCTATATATCAGTGTTATGTTGGTGAGATTTTGCAAAAATAGGGTCCACTTCATGAAGGTACTCACCAAGACTTGAGGATGAATTCAATTTCAGCAGTACTACTCTCCTTTGCTTGCTGATTTTATCATCTCTCCATTCAAACCCTTTACTATCAATATAGGTATCTCTATGTAAACTATATTAGAAGGCAAGTCTGGATACATTGTGGAAGAAAATTCTTTGTAAGCATCAAAGACTGAAACAAAACAGATTTCAAGAAATGTAATTATGCCCTGACTTATGAATAGGGTCCGTTCTTGTCACAATATTAAGTAATGCAAGCATTTAGGAAAAAAAAAAGTAAGTTCATAAAAAATGTATCTAGGACCTTGACTGGCAAGATGTAAAATATTCATCATGTTTTTTTTTTTCATTCAGACGTAATTCGTCATGGCTTTACATCATGCTGCTTTGGTGTAGTTATTTTAAGTATGCAACTCTCCTGTATATTGTTAACACCTTTGAGGCAGCTGAATGCTTCCCATTTTTAAAAATATGTTAGAGAGATAGAGAGAGACGTACAGAAGAGGGGTACAGGAAAAATGAGTAGGTGTGGATCCTGTTCACAATGCAAACATATAATGGAGGCAAGTGAAGTTAAAATTTCAAATTATGGTACTATTAGGTTAAGGAGAAGATATAATTGTAACACCAAGTTTGTAATTTATGTAGCCCTGTGCCAATTGTGTACAAGATTTTATGTAGGCAAGACCAAGAATGCAATTAGGCATAGAATTTATCAACATTGCTATGACATAGGCAAAAAAGAACAAAAAAAATTCTTTGGCTGCCCATATTTCTACTTATTGTGATCATTTTTTTTAAGTTTGTAGTTATTGACCATGTAGAACAATGACCGAGAGGGGGAGTGATGGATGAACATCTTGAGCTAAGAGAGCTACAGTGGTAATTACAGTATGTTTTAATGCTACTCAGTTCCCTGGGTTCAATGATAGTGTATCCATTAGTTAGTTTTTAAAACTGAGAGCTAATTTAATTTTATAAAAAAATATGACTGCCTGTAACTGTGGAATTATTGTGTGCAATTTGGTATCTACACAAGTATATGCTGTATGTATGTTTTTATAATATGTTACAATTTGGGGTATATCATTTTTATTTTAATATAATATTGCTGTTTCAAAAATGCATTTTATGTAAGCTATGGTTGGGTTTTAACAGTGTCTGCATAGGCGTTGATTATATGCAAAAATAAGTGGTAAGAATGGGACTCTAGAGCTTTAAAAATATGCTTGTAATTTTTTTCATTAGTTTCATAGGATATATAAGGCAGTGTGGGTAATGGTTCAGTATTCTGGTGAAGTCTTGTATTCTAGATGAAAGCGCTAAATAACGGATATATTTTTGGCTGGCTACCTCCTGTGGACCTTTATTCTTCTGTTTTTTTATTGTGCTTCTTTGTTGACATTTAGGCATAATGCCTTCTGTGCCACAGAACTAATCCTTATGATTTGTCTGCCATCTTATAGGCTCTTGATACTGATGAAATAGTAATGCCCACTGCTCCTGCTTGTTTGGTTACAGCTATACACCTTTGCTTAATTATCCTGTTCCTCATCCAGAGTTCTCTGCCTCCCATTTTTTGCCTCTGTCTTCTGATAATTTTATGAAGCACTTTTCACTTACTGAAAGAGTGCAAACTTGCTCTGTTGGCATTTATTTTAGATACAAACATCCTAATGATTTCTATGGCTACCACAGTACAATTCTTCCTCAGTCCTGGCACCCTGTCAAGAGTATTGTTCGTAACCCGATTTTCCCTGAGTGGGAAATTGCTCTACTTAATCCATCCTTCTTGACCTTAGATCTGGATTATCCAAGTAGGGCCTATATGGTACAATAATGCATAGTGAAGAGGCTTTTATACTTCTACATGATTCAACTGAGCCAATGAGCTACACATTAAAGGTTTATTACACTGTCCATTTTCTTAAGTTTACAAATAGTGCTGCATGACACAGTCTTACAGAATTAATATTACGTTTTCATTAAAACAATGTCTCCTCTTAGAACTGACCATTTTATTGAGGGTTGATATCCTCATTAATGCTAGGAGATCACTTCTGGCTTCACAAAACTTCAGTAACGCCCCACCCACCCTCATCCTCTGACCAAATATGAACTCTGAACTATCAAGAGAAAAATTAAAGACACTTCACTTGTCGAAAACATAACTATTTGGAGCCAGATGGAGGTTTATTTAAAAGATGGTTATTTTTATTCTTAGAAAAAATATTTTCTAAAGAAGTTATCCTTGCTTGAAGACAGGTATCTGATGACATGCAGTCTTTAGAAAAAGAATGTCTGGCATATGCTAACTAGAAACAGGTATCCTATTTCATTTCAATGTGTTGATGTCCTTTGTAGTAGAAAATGTGCAAATAGGGTCCCCTTGTGATGGCTGTCTTCTAAACAAATGACTTTTTGGGGGATGAAACTTGTGAAATGCATGTTATTCAATATAGAATAAGCAGTGTCCTGTTAGCTGGAATTTATTTATCCATTGTTGTTGGTATAGGTAAGCACATTAGGCACTGGCTGCCCATTTTCAGGCATCACCCATTTGTTAAAAAATGATAAATCAAATGCAAAAAAAGATTAATGTACAGTCACCATGAGATATTTTATGACAAGAATATGTAAACAGAAAACTGGAATTACTGCAGTACTGAAACACACTAAGAAGCAATGTAGTGTTACTGCAACAGTGTATTAGATTCAGAACAAAAAGATAGTTACAGCTAGAAAAAAAATGATTGATTAAATGTCTAAGAAACCATCACCAACCTATAATACGTATTATGAAGTGGAGCCTCAAGTTGTTTGTTGATGTGTGTAGAGAGACCAAATAGGCAGCTGGGAGCAACTGCAAAATAAGAGGGGAGCAGGTGAGTGAGTAGCACAGACTTGAAGGTATGATACCTTTTGCCACTCCCTTTTCTCATGAAATGACATTCCAGTGTCATGAAACTGTTTATAGAAATGCTCCTTGCCCAATGCATTATTACTTCTTGGTATTTCAAAGTAAGAGGTTAATTAGCTTGGAACTTGAGGCTATACTCACAAGCATGACAGACAGAAGATTTACAGGTCTCTGTGAGTTTTGCAAGCATTTTTTTTTTCAATGATACAAATTGTAATACTGAAAAGTATAAGCAGATACACATTGCTTTAGGCTTCAGTTCATAAGTTATCCATACAGAGATAAGGTTTACAGTGAGAAGTGATAAATGAGAAATCTGCTGATCTTATTCTGTGCATGATCCTAGTGGATTTTGAGGCCACATAAGCAGACATTAATTGCAGACCTGTACAATGATGAGGAAGTAAAACAACATGCAGTAATCAGCCTTGCTTTTAGTTTAAGGCTGTGTCTGAAATGAAGATACCTCTCAACCTAATAGTGCAAGAAATCTGGATAAAGCTAAAAATAATGGGGGGACAAAGGTCAATATTCGAACAGATGTTAATTATTACTGTAAACTTAGAAAGTTGCTAGACTAACAGGTTTTGAATTGGCATGCATTTTCTGAATGATATAAAGTCTGAAATTCAAACATTTATCGTTATTTAGTGAATTCAACTCTCAATTATTTACCGGAGAACCACAACTTTTATGAGGAACAGACCCACAATATGATTTAAAGTCTGGACAATTGAGAGGTATGAATGAAGTGAAGATACTGATGATAGAAAAGGGCTTTTTGACTCATCTTGTCACTACAAGTATGTACCATGCCTGTATTAGCATCTTTGACTAAAACATATTTCATTATTTTACCCCTAAAAGGTGCACATATACTCTCCTTCTATCTTTATAGGTTCATAGGTAGTTATTCAGTATACAGGCCACAATTTCCGAACTGCCCCATTGCTCTTTCTGGCTAAGAGGCTAGCTCAAAATAACATAATAGGCAAGTAGAGGTTGAGGGAATCAAACCTTGGACTGCAGGAAGCATCACATTAACATCTCCTATAACTACCAGACACAAAAACTCTGCATAGACAGTGACCAGGGGTCAAGACTGAACCCTAGGCTTAAGCTATGAGATAGACATTTTACCACTAAGCCACCACGATGCCCCTTTAACATTTGTCCTGATAATTTCCTGTTATAGGTTCATAGGTTCATAGGTTCATAGTAGGCTATCTGCCCTAGTGCATTTATAAGCCTAGCCAGAATGTGTTTGGCTTTCGCCACCCATTTTAAATTTATTTTGCTATGCCCTTTTTCGAGGTTAGTATACTGTGCCTCTGTCTAACAGTGACACAGAAGTGATACCCGGGGTAAACCTACGATCTCCCATCCACTCATCATGATTCCTCTTGAAGAGAGTCAATGAGGGACTCTGCCTAACCTGGACTGGGATTTTATTCCAGAGTGAAGGGAGCCTCTGGGTTATGAATCTGTCCCTCCAGCATGTCCTATTTATTTCAGTGCTGAGGTTCAAGTCTCTCGAGCGCGTAGCTCGATGGGATTTGGATTTTCTGAGGTGCAGCATGTCCATTAATTCCGGGTTGGACATGGCTTTATATGTCAGGCACAGATCACCTCTGAACAGGTGGTATGCCACTGAGTAGAGCTGGAGTTTCTTTAACCGGACAGCATATGGCATCTGTTTGAGCCCTTTGATCCTCTTGGTGAGGTACTTTTGGGGTCTTTCCAGTTGCTGCAGGTGTCTGGTAAGGTACATCCCAAAAGGGGCATTATACTCAATTATGGGCCTGATTAGGGATGAGTAAAGAGGCACGATGACCTCCCCTGATCTAGATGTGAATCCCTTCATGATTAGGTGGGCTATATAAAATGTTTTTCTAACCACTTTGGCCACGTGGTTGTCAAATGAGAGATTGCTATCAACTTAGGTCCCCAGGTCCCTAATTACTTCTTCTGTACTTAATGGATTATCACCTATGTGGTAATTTGTGGGCACTTTGTTTTTGCCAAAGGGGATGACTATACACTTTTTGGCATTTAGCTTGAGGCCATGGCTCTGGCACCAGTTGTTTGTTTCTATGTGGCCCTTTTGGAGGATGCTTGTGTCGGCTGGAGAGTCGATTATGGCGCCCCGTTTGCAGTCATCTGCGAACTTGGTCAGCCACAGTCCTTCCGTGTTGGCCTGTACCTCCGAGAAATATATACCGAACAAGAGAGGTCCCAGGACTGAGCCTTGTGGAACACCACTTGTAACTGGTTTGGAGTCTAACATGGCTCCAGCAATTCTAACCATGTGGGTTCTGTCCTTGAGCCAGTTTGCAATCCATCTAGTGACACAGGGGTTTATATTTAAGCTGGTGAGCTTATCTATAATGCCAGTGGGTATTGTATCGAAGGCTTTTGCGAGGTCCAGGTAGGCTGTGTGGACCACCTTCCCTCACAATGGCCTTGGTGACTGTTTCAAAGAAATCAACCAGGTTTAAGAGGCAGGATCTGCCCTTAACAAAGCCGAACTGGGTAGGATCCAGTGTCTGTAGGTCCCCAATATCTTTATTTATGAGGTCCATGATGATGCTTTCCATAGCTTTGCAGACCAAGCTAGTCAGGCTTATGGGGCGATAGTTTCCAGGATCCGTTGAGGCACCACCTTTATAGAGAGGGACCACTGTTGCTGTACGCCACTCTTTGGGCACATATCCTGTAGTAAGGCTGAGACTGAACAGTAGTTTTATGTTTGGGTTTAGCTCTTCTTGGAGTTCATGTAGGACGCAGCCTGGGACACCGTCTGGTCCCATTGATGCTGTGCTTTTTGCTTTGGAGAGGGCGGCTCTTACTTGAGCATCTGAGATGTCAGGGGGCAGCACTCTGCTGGGATAGATATTTGCCCTTTGGTGAGGAGGGGAGAAGTTTGCGCTGAACCTGTCAGCTAGGATGTTGGCAATGTCTGTGGGTTCAGTGTATTTTTGTCATTTTGGACTAATTCTGAGCATATCTGGGAATTACCACCCAGGTTCCTAACATAACTAAAGAAAGCCCTGTGATTATCCTTAGTGTCCTGTGCAATTTTTCTCTCGAAGCTGGCCTTAGACAATTTTCTGAGTGCCCGTAGTTTTTTGCTAATACTGATCAGTGATGCCTTCCCTTTTTGGGATTTTGCTCTATCATTTAGTAGCTTCCTCCTTCTATTGTATAATTTGTTTATGGCTGGGGTCCACCAGACAGGACGTCTGCCTTTGGAGGATTGGGTCTTGGTTTTATTTGGGATCGCATGATCCATGCATTCCTGAAGGTGTTCATAGAATGCGTTTATAAAGGATTCTGCTGTCTGGGCTGTATTTTCCACAGGTCTGAGGGCTTTGAAGGATTCCACCTCGGTTTTGAGGAGTGTGAAATTTGCTTTAGAGAAGTTTTTCACTGTGGTTTTCTGGGCAGGGGTGGGGTCGGGATGTGAATATCCAGTGAGATTAGTTTATGGTCTGATCTTACCAGTGAGGGATACACTTCTGGTCTGGAGCATAGAGTCCCCATGTTGGTGATGATCAGGTCCAGTATGTTTTCCCCTCTTGTGGGAGTGGTAACAAGTTGTTCCATAGCATTTGAGTTTATAAATTCTAGGAACCTTTGGGCTAGGGTGTTGGAGCTAGAGTAATGCTCCCAGTCTATGTTTGGGTAGTTGAAGTCACCCAATATAATGGTGTTTGGAGAGACCTTCATATTTTCCAGTGTTCTCAGGAAGGCCAAGTGGGGTTCCTGGGTTTGGGAGGGTGGTCTGTAGCAGGCTATAAACTGGAAGGCAGTTTTACCCACTGTTAGTTGCACATGGATAGTCTCTGATGCTTCGTGCTTTGCCACCAACCTGGAGTTGTGGGTATCTTTGATGAATATCGATACTCCCCCTCCTTTTGTGGTTCAGTCCAAGTTTTGGGGCCGAAAAGCATGGTATGAGCTATAACCTGGTAGTGCTGGGGGTGCTCTCGGGAGCCCTGAACCAGGTTTCTGTTACTGCACAGATATCGATGTTCTCCATGCTAAGGAGAGTTTCGAGTGCGTGCATCTTGAGGTTTAGACTTCTGGTGTTGAGTAGCATTACTCTTAGTTTCTTATCCCTTGTGATACCTATGGAGGTGGGTTTGTCTTTTGAGCTTTGCCTAAAAAAGGCACTATGGGGGTAGCAAGAGCCTTTGCCAATATCCAAAAGTCCAGGGTGACAGGTGCAAGCCGTCCCTAGCGAAGCATCATGGCTTGTCGAGCATATCATCCCAAGCTGACAGGCATTGGATCCCCTTTGAATGACACCAGTACTTAAGCCAATTGTTGAAATTGATCATCTTGTCTTCATATTGTGGCATCATTCTTGGTGAGGGTAAGATGCTACTCAAGGTCAGGGTCATACCGGCCTGGGCTACATGCTCAGAGAGCTCCTTTATGTCTCTTTTCATGTAGTCCAGGGAGGTACATCTCAGGTCATTCACACCAGCATGGACAATGACTGAGTCATATTTGTACTTGCTTTGGAGTGACCTGAGTGCTTGTGTTATGTGGTGGATCCTAGCGCCCGACGGGCTGCTCACCGTGACCCTCTCATTGTTCAGCCTGGTGAGCGGGACGTCAGTGTGCCTGACGATAGAGTCACCTATTACAAGTGTATCAGGTGTGTTGTTTAGTCTTAAGGGCTGTGACTGTTCAGCACACTGACTTTGTGAGATATGTGTTGCACGTGTTTTGTTTTGGGGTAGCGGTTGCTTGGGTGTCTGCTTTGGAGGTCTCTGCTGCTTAGGCAGATCTTTATTTAGAGCCTCCGAGTATGTTTTTGTGTGATTATGTGTTTGGTTTGCTGTCGGTAGGTCTATGTGAGACTGGAATTGTAGTGAGTGTGGTTTCCTTCTCCTCCTGACTGGTTATGCCAGTACTGAGTTGAGAGAGCTTAGCCTCCAGTTTGGCTATATGGTTGCATCTCTCACATGTGTTGGAATTTGTTGGGAGGAGGAGAGGGTTGTCTGTGTACATGAGGCAGTTGTAACATTGCCTCAAGATTCCCAGATTCACCAGCTGGACCGAGAGGAGATTGACAACTGACCTTTGGACATGCTAGAATAATATTAGGATTCCTTAATAATTGAAAACAAGGGCCAGTGGGGAGTGAGGGTGTAGTGCTTTAATTTTTAGTGCTGACCTATATAATTGCTTTAGTGAGCAAGTGCCAGGTAACTTAAGTGCAATGTGTTACAGGTAACTTAAATGCAAAAACAACAAACAGTAACTTTCTTTCAAGTGAAACAAGGAAATAAGTACAGTAAGCAATGCAGATATCACTAGTGATCCACAGAAGCACTGAGAAGTCGCGTATTAGGTGGAATTAGCGTTCCAGGGAAATAACAAGCAAACAAGCATATAAACAAAGCTAGATTCAGCAGGCCTGGATCTAGTCTATGCTACAGCAAACAAGGTGTACCAATTTCAGTAAGATACAGTTCAAATATTCAGGCACTATAAACCTTTAACCAGAAATTCCCAGCTCAGAAGGGCAGAGTCCAGCCTCTTCTCCCACAAGAGTGCAGACCACGAACCTTCTTAATGTAAAATAACTGGCCTGAAGCCCAAGTGCTTAAACCAGAACTAATACACTTTAAGAATAACAGACACTGGGCTCTCAATCAGCAGTTTCCAACTTAGAAGGATGAAAGCTACCTGTCCTGCCACCACAGTGCATGCCACAAACCTTCCTAATGTAAAACAACTGGTCTGAAGCCCAAGTACTTAATCCAAAAGACTTAGAATGATAGCTACACTTTAATCAAGTTACTACCAAGCAGTAATAAATACAATTGAATACTTTAGAGAATGCCTGGATTAGTGCTCAAGTTACACAAACAAAGCTAGATCCAGCAGGCCCGAATCCAGTCTATGCCACAGCAAACAAGGCAATTCAACTTCAGTTAGAAGCAGTTCAGATATGCATGCACTATAAGCCTTTAACCAGAAATTCTCAGCTCAGAAGGGCAGAGTGCAGCCTCTCCTCCCACAAGAGTGCAGACCACGAACCCTCTTAATGTAAAATAACTGGCCTGAAAGCCCAAGTGCTTAAACCAGAATTAATACACTTTTAGAATAACAGACACTGAGCCCTCAATCAGCAGTTCCCAACCTAGAAGGATGTAAGCTACCTGTTCTGCCACTACAGTGCAGACCACAAACCCTCTCAGTGCAAAACAACTGGTCCGAAGCCCAAGTGTTTAAACCAAAAGGCTTAGAATGAGTTACGCCAAGCAGTAATAAATACAATTGAGTACTTTTAAGATGATGCAAAAGTAAAATAAAGTAGGTAGAAACACAAGTACAGTAAAAGCAGATGAATTTTTTTTTTTAGACTTTCTTTATTCCCTTCAAGTACATTGACTATTTTTAATTTTTAACTTAATTTTTGTTGTTTTGTACTAAACTGTTGTCATTTGATGTGCATTTTTCTAAAGGTTGGGCCTGCAGAGCTAAACAAGGTACAGCAGTAGTGACTCACCAGCTATATACACAGATGAATAATAACTTGGTGTTTTCTGTCAGTGGCACCACCTTCTCCACGACAGACAACAGTGGCAAAACAAGCCACAGGGGCAACAAAAAAGGTCCAGGGCTTTGTTTAATTTTGAACACTTTTTTTCAGATTTTCTGTCCTTTATGAAGCAGCATTAGATAAAGGTGTGCTAACCCTTCACAGTCATGGCCCCTCACTCATATTATCTGAACTTGAACTGCTGCTGGATTCAACTGAACTTGAATTATTACAGTGCCTCCCTGTCTCATTGCTATTAAGGGTTAAAATGCATGTCAAGCACAAGAAAGAAAGGAGTTAGTCGCTCAGATGAGTCTTTAACCTAAACCTTAAAGAATACACGTCCATATATGGATGTCTCCCAAGTATGCAACAAAGTCTAGAATATTTAGGATCTGTGCTTGCAAGTGTTTACACAGGTATTTTTTATACCTCATGTAGACTGCAAAGCATTTTTCCTCAGGTAGATAGCAAATATTAGAGGTATGATGGGGAAGAAAGAGATAATTGTGAACATATTTTCTTTGAGTGTAATGAGCTGGCAGACTTTAAAAATTAAATAAATGAAAAAAACTGGCAGGAAGGGTCCCAGGAACACCAAACACAAAAATGTTGAATAAAAACAAACTTTAATGCTGAATAAATCCAGTAAATTCAATAAAATCGATGTATAAATCCAGTAAAATCGATGTATGTAAGCACTTTCGTTAAAATAATGTTAACTTCATCAGACAAGAGTCAATGTGCACAGCCAATGTTTAAATATATTTTAAAACCTTCTAACACATTCTGATTGGACACAGAAAAACAGCTGAACCATGAGTAAAATGAATAGATGTGGTTAACCCTTTGCTAACTGTTATAACAACACTTCACTTTAAAAAATATGTATATACACTAAAAATAATTCTTATTAATGGAGCTTACACCACTGGGCATGCTGATTCACACAGAGAAACCAGCGAACAGACTGATTTCAATATTACCCCTCAATGTTTAGCTTCAGAGGTAACTTTTGAGGCAGAGTCTGCGCAGGGAAACGATACCCATTTGCGAGCACTGGAAATTATGCAAATTGAAAGCAGGAGCTTTCAAATAGCAGCAGGACTGAACGGTCAGGATCGTGCACTCAATACAAGCACTTTCCAGCTTCATACAGCACAAATTACAGGCAGGAGCCTTCAAACACCAACAGAAACGAACAGACTTCACTTTAAAAAATATGTATATACACTAAAAATAATTCTAAAAGTTGAATGTTTGTAAAAAACTGAATTAGCAAACCAAGTTGAACTATTAAAAAGTTGGTGTCAGTATCATAATAGTCAAACTTTAAACATATTTTACAATTTAGGTAAAAACATTAAACTTTTTCTCATAAGGTGCTTGTGCAGGATGGCTAAGTTTGTACTGTTTTCTTCCTTTCCAAGGCTTTTAGTTTTAAGACACGGGTAACTGATGTCCTGTCATTAATGCTAGGCCATTTGTCTGCATGCAAAAGGATCTGCCATCTCAATTCTTTTAACTCCAGTCGGAGCCCCTAGGGTAACTTGTCACCAATAGTAACATGGTCAATAGCCATAAAACTGAAGCTGTGGCTATTGTTGTCGTGAATGTGCCTAGCCAGTGCATTATTCATGTTGTTTTTCCTGATGGCATAGTCATGTTCATAGAACCTTGCCTTGAATTTTCTCTCCGTTTTACCTACGAAAAACGCTGAGCACTGGTCACATGTCACCACATAAACAACTGCTTTGGAAGAGCAATAGTACCTCAGTTTTACTTTAAAGACCATGTTGTTAATAGAAAACCTATTGCCAGTTTTAACCTTATGACACCATTTACATGTCATACCGGCTTGATATTGTGTTGTGTCCCTTTCTAAGGAGGTCTTTTAAATTTGGACCTCTTCTGTATGTTATTAATGGTTTACCTCCCAAGTGAGTTATGATGTCTCTATCTTCCATTAAAATATCCCAGTTTTTACTAAAAATTAACTTCAAGTTGTAAGAATCAGAATTAAAGGTGACTGTTAAAGATCTAAGGAAGGGGCTTATATTCTCCTCTGGTCTATTCATCCCTATAGCAGGTGGACTGTTGTCAAGGGTATGAACACCAACTATAGGCTTGAAATGGCCTATCTTTCTTTTCTGTGTGACCTCATCAATGAGCTCGTTGACCAGTTCTGCTGGATAGGCCCTCCTTTCAAACATAGATTTCAAGTTGCTACACTCAACTATAAAATCCTCTTCCCCAGAGATCATACGGGTGGCTTGGACAAGTTGCCCTTTTACCACTGACCTCTTCTGGTGGTTGGAGTAGGAACTGGTGTAATGCAGAAAAGAATTAGAGTAGGTTTCTTTTCTGTGAATCCTTGTAGCGTACCTTCCAGTAAGTGTATCTTTGAACAAGTGTACATCCAAGTAGTTCATATTGATAACATCAATTACACAAGTGAACCGCAAAAATGTGGTTGTAGCATTGAGGTACTGTAAAAACTCATCAAGCTCGGAAGAGGGCCCCTTCCCAAATTAAACTTATGTCATTCTGAAACCTGAAATACAACTTGACACTAGAATAAAATCGGGATTTAAAAACAAAATTCCTCTCCCAGTGTGCCATGACCATATTCGCAAATGCCCCTCCACAGGCTGATCCCATGGCCACTCCAGTAGTCTGCAAAACGTATCTGTTATTGAAAGAGAAGTAATTATTTTTTAAAACTAGTTCAAGTTGTTCTAAAATTAAATTAATTTTCTCCTGGTTTACTTTATGTTCTAATAATAAATCGTCAACCCAATTGAGGCTGATGCTGTGTGGAATGACAGTATACAAATCCTTGACATCTATTGTGACCAGTAAGTCACTCTCATTGTACTCAACTCTGTTGATCTGCTCTAAAAAGGTCCAGGAATCTTAGCATATCTGATATTCTTTTGTAATATTTTCTTGAGCTTGTGGTCTAAATATTGGGCACAGGCCGTAGTGATGGAATCCTTACCGTCCACTAAGGGTCTCATAGGTGGATCTAAAAGACTTTTGTGGGTCTTAGGGATTCCAAAAAACACTGGGACCCTTGGGCTAATAATGTTCAGGTAATTGTATAGGGAAAGATCTATCCTTCTCTCAAGGAATATGTCAGTTAATTGACCATAAATTTTCTTATATGCAGTGTTCAATTCGTTTAGGGATACCTCTATGTAATTCGCTGTGTCCAGAATAGATAACATTTTTGCTGTGTACATAGAAGCGTCCATGATTACCATGCCACTCCCCCTTGTCAGGTTTCATTACCTGTCGCATTCATTCTGAGTCATGTTGACAAAATTACGTGCTTGCCTATGTTTGTTCTTATTTAAAGAATCTAAATTGTATAGGTCAAGTTCACATAATTTCTCCTATATTGCCAATTTAGGATGTAGAGGGAGGTTAAAGGTGGAGCTAATTCTAAAAATGCTACTGGTGTTAGTGTTAGTGTTAGTCTGCAAAATGGTGTCCTGCATTAAACACAAATTCAGTTTCTTTAAATACATTTTTGAATCTATTAATGTGTCTACAACATTGAACTTTTTACAAGATACAAAAGTCATTCCCTTTGAGAGGAGGTCGGCCGTGACCTCATTAATAATTAGCTTAGAATAATTATACACTGCAAAGTCTTTGTGGTTGTTATTTACAACTGTACATACATTAGTGGACTGCTTTGAATGATCATTCAATTCTAAAAGTCCAGTAACTGAAAGTTCAGTACTGGTATCATTAACTGAGGGCAAATCTAAGTCCTCCAGTTCTGTTTTTTCAGTCTGGCTCCTTGAAACCCCGAAGGGTGAAACCCCGCCTGAGGCTGTTGCCTGTTGTTATAATAGCCTTTGTTTCTTATCCTCTCACTCCTCCTTAGTTCAGGGTATTCACTCTCGTAGTTTAAAACTACTTCATCAGACCTTTCGAACCTCAGTTTATTGTTGTTCATTGACTCAAGAGGGGGAAGAGGTGGGTTTCTACCTGCCTCTGGTGGACTCTTAGATTTCCTGTAAGAACCAGGAGGTTTTGGATAGGCAGCACTGTTCACATAATCACTGACATCCCT
Organism: Protopterus annectens; assembly: GCF_019279795.1. NCBI lineage: Eukaryota > Metazoa > Chordata > Ceratodontiformes > Protopteridae > Protopterus > Protopterus annectens. The sequence continues at coordinate 543,275,152 of NC_056749.1, forward strand.
ATCCAATTTAGACAATTTTCCAACCTTTAATTTTGCAACATGTTGATCAATACTTGTAAAAATTCTATAGTGCTCAAATTTCATACTGTCATATTCTTTGTCATCACGAATACTTCTGTCAAGTGTAGCAAGTTCATCAAACAAAAGGGCTAATTCATTGTTGTTATACTTTATCAAAAGGTCTAATAGCTCTAAGCCACATCTATCAAACAATTTCATTAAGTCACTGTACAGGGCTGAGTCATGTTGTAGCCCTGTGGAGAAACGCCATACCCTCAAACCTTTGGAAACCACTTTTCATCTTGTGCATTCCCTCAGGTAGGCATTCTCTAATTGAAGCTTTTTACAAAGTGAAAGCTTAGAATCAAAGTCAGTAAGCTTACCTTCTAAAGAAGGAACATTTTGCTCTGTGGTGTTATTTTGGAAAGATATTCCTGCCTGCAACCAGTCCTGGAGCTGGGGAATAGTTTTGGTTGATCCTCCATCCTGACCATTTGGTCCTGTTGACGTTTGAAAGCTCCTGCTTTCAGTTTGTGCCATGTGAAGCTGAAAAATGCTTCTATTTAGTTCTCAATCTTGTCCGTTCGTTTCTGTTGGTGTTTGAAGGCTCCTGCCTTCAATTTGTGCTGTATGAAGCTGGAAAATGCTCCTACTGAGTGCATGATCCTGACCGTTCAGTCCTGCTGCTGTTTGAAAACTCCTGCTTTCAATTTATGTCATTTCCGGTGCTCGCAAATGGGTTTTGTTTCCCTGCGCTGACTCTGCCTCCAAAGTTAGCCCTGAAGCTAAACATTGAGGGGTAATATTGAAATCAGTCTGTTCACTGGTTTAACTGTGTGAATCAGCATGCCCAGTGGTGTAAGCTCCATTAATAAAAATTATTTTTAGTGTATATACATATTTTTTAAAGTGAAGTGTTGTTATAACAGTTAGCAATGGTTAACTACATCTACTCATTTTACTCATGGTTCAGCTGGTTTTCTGTGTCCAATCAGAATGTCTTAGAAGTTTTAAAACATATTTAAACATTGGCTGTGCGCATTGACTCTTGTCTGATGAAGTTAACATTATTTTAACGAAAGCGCTCACATACATCAATTTTACTGGATTTATACATTGATTTATTGGATTTATTCAGCATTAAAGTTTGCTGTTATTCAACATTTTTGTGTTTGGTGTTCCTTGGGTCCCTTCCTGCCAGTTTTTTTCATTTATTTGGTTTGTTTCTTGCCTTTGACATTTTCCTCAAACTTTAAAAATTCCCAACAGACTACTCTATCAAAAATACTGGGTGAGCAATTTGATATAACTAAGGAAATGATTTCTTGAGTTATGATACAGAATCGGAATTGCTTAGACATAGTAAGGCCTTGCTGAGTCTAGTTATGGTGGCTGCCAAAAAAGAAATTATTAGCAAATGGAACTGAAAGAATAAACCAACTGTACTAGAAGTAGTGAATATAATAATAGAGATTAAAAAACTGGAAACAGGATCTTTAGAAAAGGGTAAGAAAAAAATTACATAGAAAAAAATGAGAATTATGTGAGCAATACATGCAGAATAATGTTTTGGAGGAGAAATGAAGTTTAAAAGAAGGCTTGATTTTACTGAGGTATATAATGCTTGAGTGACAATGACTATGTAGATTATAAGTGTTGTATAATGTTTGCAACTGAAAATATGTCATTATGGTTTGTTTTCATTTATATAAATGTGTGATTGCCTGTGTCATAAGTGATAATTTAATGAAGATGCTTCTTGTTTAAGAAAAACAAGAATACACCTCCAGTTGTGTTACAAAATATACTACTAAAACAGGTGAGACCTGCTAATTTACTGGAACAGTTTACTTGTGTATCACCTTCTGCTTTTGCATTCAAATAATGACTCATAATAACCTCACAAGACTGTGACATGTATACTTGTGAAACATATATAAACACACATGCGTAAGAATTTCTGTTGAAGCTTGAACCGAGGCCTACTGGAATATCACTTCAGTTATGCTGTTAGATGTACCATAAAAACAACTCAGACCTTTTGGCCTTAAGTGTTTAGTGCAGTTGGCGTAACCAGAATTATGTTTCCAAAGGCCTGGGTTCAAGCCCCAATTGTACCACATCCTTCTCTTTCGTTCAGCTTTTGTGTGTGTTCCATAAAAATGCATACCATACTCTTTTGTAGTTGCCATCTGAGACTGTACAGTGTCAGAGAATCCAGAATCCAAAACATGACACTGATTTTCTTGAAATTTCCATTAACAAAATGTATCTTGCTTCAAAGTTCTGTAACCACAGACATGATATATTAAGCTTTTTTTGGGGGGGATAAGGTGGGTGTGGTGTGATTTAAAGTAATCTTTTGTCTTATGTAGAATTGCATTATGGAACAAAACAGAAGATCTTGCTGAAAATCAGGCAAAGGAAATACACCATCTGGTACTTTGTGCCTTCTGTATCTGTATCTGTACCACATAACTGAAGAATGTTTCCTGATTTATGCAATATAGCTTGCCCTCATGAACCTTTTCTTCTATTCCTATAAGTAAGGTTCTTTCAGTAAATCCACCATATACTGAGTATTTCAAGTACTTTTCCACTAGGGATGGTATCCACATATGGTCTGAATGTTTTTTATGATCTGTATTTCCACTTGCACACATGCCGCTCATGTGCAGGATGCTTCCACATCTGCTGAAGCTGTAGGATCGTAGAAAACCAGCAGTCACACATGTTATTTCAGAGACAAGAAGTCTGCCTGAGACTTTTTCATTTTATTTTATTTTTTATTTTTTTAACATGTTGGTCTCACTGCAGCCATCCTTCACTTAATATTCCATTACAAATGAGGTTGTCATGCCTATTTAATCCCTACAACTGTTTTATCCACCACTCTTCTAACCAGTTGTCTGTTCTTAGACTTGCCACCAATTGTGTGAATAAACGTCACCTTACAATGCCCCTCTGATTATGTAATTATAATCTGAAGTAGTGGCATCTACTTCTGTTTCTAGATGTCTTCTTCCTTGTTGAGAACACCCAATCCCATCTACCTCAGTGTTTAATGTCATTGATTAATTGTACTTTGCTTTCTCATACCGAGTCTGAAGGCATAATGCTTCTGTTCTGATTATAGGGTTACTGCTGCCACATTCGCTTCATATTTGTTTGCAAGGACCTCACTTAAAAATTATTTCTGCAAGTCTTGAAGTCTTCTACAACTCTTATTTATTCTGCTGCCAAAAACAGATGTATAAGTTTGTCTTACCTTTGTTGTTCATAATACTGTCACTTTTATGCATGTCTATATCTCTACTTGTAATACTGTTGTGTTCATGCATTTCTGTGCCTTTGATCCATAGTATTGCTGAAAAGGTTTCCAGACTATTTCAGTTACCCAAGTAACATATCAAATGTAGAATAATAAAATATCATATCTGTTTTAGCCTTTGTCTGCAACATTTTTGCCAAATTGTGTTCCTTTTCATATTCTTACATTCTGATCCTAACTATGTCTTCTACTAGTCCACAGATTTCATAAGTTGCATTTCCATTTTGCTAGTTTGGTCATGGAGGGGACCCAAAGACAATAGATGTTGTTTGCACTGTAAACATAGTATAAATACACAGAGTGCTCTAGATGCAAGAATGCCCACTTGAGTATTGTCTACTGTTCTCTAATAGTATAAGATTAGCTTTGTTCAAGATACAGCATATGAGCTATAGTACAAGGAGAGACATACTGAAATGACAGCAGTACAAAAGTGCATTTTCTGTAGCATGCTAATCAATCACATTAAAAAGAAAAAAAACAGTAAATATAATGTAGCTCAGTCATTTGTTTGGATTACCCAAGCTCAGGTAATAACTGCTCGAGAATAATATTTTCAGAGAAGTAGTGCAGGTTTCACATCATTTTTTCTCCCAGGTGTGTAAGAATTGCCTCATGGCCCACAACCTCTAAGTCTGCCACTCCTCCCCCTATTGATGAGAGGTGACAAGTGGCCATCATCTGAGCAGCCTTAGGAATTTTTATGGAATAATAATCCCTATATGAGTGCACCATGCAAGCATTCCACCCCCCCCCCCCATTCAGCTTGGTCAACTATTGATGTAGCCTGCAACACACTCAGGAAAACAAGCTCCAATCTGCACCAAAGCACATTCTCATCTGCCTGTAAACCCATTCCCCTCCAAGACAGGGTCACCTGTCCTCCTTGCCAACAGCAACAAGCACCAGACCCACTAGAGTAACTCAGGTGACCCTCTATTCCACCACACTTTCAGCCAAATTTTTATGACATTTCATAAAGTGTTCAGGTCATGAAATTTTAATAATTTTTGATAATTTTTTGATAATTTAGTCTACATGTATTGTATGGATCCACACTACATCTTATCAAGACATCTCCCCTCATCATAATAACTCAGCAACAATATGTCATTAATGAGAGCTGAGTGTGAGTGTGTGTGTGTGTGTGTGTGTGTGTGTGTGTGTGTGTGTGTGTGTGTGTGTGTGTGTGTGTGTGTATATATATATATACAGTGGATATAAAATGTTTACACACCCCTGTTAAAATGCCAGGTTTTTGTGATATAAAAAAATGGGACCACAATAAATCATAAACTTTTCCCACCTTTAATGTGACCTATAATCTGTACAAATAATTGAAAAACATCTGTTTGGGGAATAAAAAATAAAAAACATACAATACACTGATTGCATAAGTGTGCAAACTCTTAAACTAATACTTTCTTGAAGCACCTTTTGATTTAATTACAACATTCTGTCTTCTTGGGTAGGAGTCTATCAGCATGGCACATCTTGGCTTGGCAATATTTCCCCAATCTTCCTTGCAAAAGCACTCCAAATCTTTCAGATTGCGAGGGTATCTCTTGTGCACAGCCCTCTGCAGGTCACTCCACAGATTTTCTATTGGATTTAGGTCTGGGCTCTGGCTGGGCCATTCCAAAACTTTAATTTTCTTCTAGTGAAGCCATTATTTTGTTGATTTGGATATATGCTTGGGGTCATTGTCATGTTGAAAGGTGAAATTCCTCTTCATCTTCAGCTTTGTAGCAGATGCCTGAAGGGAAGATTCTGGGCCAAAAGTGACTGGTATTTGGAACTGTTCATAATTCCCTCCACCTTGATTAAAGCCCCAGTTCCAGCTGAAGAAAAGCAACCCAAAAGCATGATACTGCCACCACCATGCTTCACCATGGGGTGGTGTTCTTTTGGTGATGCGAAGTGTTGTTTTTGCACCAAACGTACATTTTGGAATTGTGGCCATAATGTTCAACCTTGGTCTCATCAGACCATAACAAATTTTTCTACATGTTTTTGGGAGACTTGATGTATTGTTTTGCAAATGTTAACTGGGCCTAGATGTTTTTCTCACTAGGAAAAGGCTTCGGTCTTGCAACCCTACCCCATAGTCCAGACATATGGAGAATACAGGAGATTGTTGTCACATGTAGTACACAGCCAGCACTTGCCAGAAATTCCTGCAGCTCCTTCAGTGTTGCTGCAGCCTCCCTGACCAGGTTTCGGCTTGTCTTTTCATCAAATTTTGAGGGATGTCCAGTTCTTTGCAGCATTACTGTTGTCGCATATTTTCTCCACTTTTTGAAGACCGTCTTCACTGTGTTCCATGGTATATCCAATGCTGTGGATATTTTTTGTACCCTTCTCCTGACTGATACCTTTCAACAATGAGATCCCTTTGATGCTTTGTAAGTTCTCAGTGAACCATGGCTTTTGCTGTAGCAGGCAACTGAGTAAATGCCAGGAAAATCCTACTAGGACAGCTGAACTTTATTTGGGGTTAATCAGAGTCTCTTTAATTGATGGCAGGTGTGTACCCAAGAAGACTGAATGTTGTAATTAAATCAAAATGTGCTTCAACAAAGTATTAGTTTAAGGGTGTGCACACACAACAAAGTATTAGTGTAAGGGCATGCATACTTAAGCAACCAGCGTATTGTATGTTTTTTATTTTTTTATATTTTTTCCCTTAACAGATTTGCTTGTTTTTCAATTGAATTGTACAGGTCATAGGTTACATTAAAGGTGGGAAAAGTTTTGAGATGATTCATTGTGGTCTCATTTTTTATATCATAAAAACCTGGCATTTTAACAGAGTTTGTAAACTTTTTATATCCACTGTATGTATATGTGTGTGTGTGTGTGTGTGTGTGTGTGTGTGTGTGTGTGTGTGTGTGTGTGTGTGTGTGTGTGTGTGTGTGTGTGTGTGTGTGTGTGTATATAAATACATATATATATATATATATATATATATATATATATATATGTGTGTGTGTGTGTGTGTATTTATGTAATGCATGTATTAAAGCTTGCCATATTAAAAGCAAATGACACATAAGAAAGTATTTTTCCATGGGCAAGCGCATCATTTGTTCATAATATAACAAGCCTGACTATATGTGTTATGAGACTATGCATACTTAGTCTGTCATTAGCAAGATATTATTTCCAAGATATTGTGATAACCAGTTTGGATGTGTTAATAAGATGTAGTGTATACAATGCATACAGACTAAAATTATTAAAATTTTATATGAAGTATTTACAAGAATAAATCCTTTAATTACTAATTACGGGTTTGTCTTTGGAATCTGTATGCTCTTACCACAGACATATGAGACTTACAAGCGCTGAAGTAGTTAAAGGTAGAGTGTTGTACATGATAGTTGTGCCTTGAGGATTATTTTGGAACTGCCTGAGGCATTATGATGTCTTATTGCTACTGGTAAATTCCATAAATGCGATACATTGTTGCTGAATGTTTTATCAACACCTTTGCTAAATATTTAGGGGGCTGGAAGGAGGAGTCTGAGGGCTATTGTGGATTTTTTTGGTTAAACAATGAGAGAAAGTTAATAAGGTGCATTCACTGATTTTGTTATATAACTCAGAATTCAGACATCATTTGCACTAATTTTATGACTTCTGAAAGACAAGATAGAGATACATGTGCCTTAGTATCTTGCACTAGCAGTGGAGGACAGTAGGTAAGGAATCGGCTGTAAGTCTAGCCACTCTGTTCTGTAGAGTGGTCAGCTTCTCCAAAACATTTGAGCAGATCTTGATATCATTTGTAAGGTATATTTTGGAGTAACATAGCATTTGGTACTTGGATTTCAGTCTCACTTGAAATGTAGCTTGTGAACCTGTACAATTCGCCAGGTTAGTAACGCCCCTTCTTGTGAGAGAGGTAGTTAGTGGACTGATGATCAGTAATTGTGCTAACACACAGCCTAGGTTCTTAAGTTGCTACGCCATGTCCAGTGATTTTGACTAAACTAACTGTCATACATAATGGATTGGACCTTTGCTCTGTCAGTGACATACTTTGCTGCCTTAGAAGTGTCAGGGTTCAGGGCAAGTCTGTTGTCTGTTTGCCTAATCTCTATGAAATCAAAGCTTCTCTGCTGTCTGTCTGCACAGAGTTTAGGAAGTCCCAGTAAGACAGCAGGATGAAATGTATGTTTCTCTGTTGTGCCATGAAATTCTGTTTATTAACAAAGCCAGTATCGAAGTCCACAGATACAGCCTTGGGGGACTCTGACAGTCATTGCTGTCAGATAAACAGCACACTGTTTCTTCCCTACTTCTTAGGTAGTTTGTGAATCAGGTAATACATTCTGCCCCAAGCCTTTTCCATTGAAATGGAGTAATCTGTAGTGTACTGTGGGAAATATCTTAAGAAGGTCTAAGAATGTGGGTCTTCTTTATCTGCCTCCTTTGTCCATTCAGCTACGTCCTGATTCAGTAGAGTTGATAAAATCTTAGTGGTCGTAACTGAATCAGTGTTAGGTGGCTAACAGAATATATTGCTGTTGGTGGTATCTGGTTACCTAAAGATGAACGACTTTCTCTGAGAGATTGGCTAGATGAATTAGCAGATCATTCTGTATCGTTGATATCGGCATAGGGACTAGACAGGATGATACTGTCCTTCAATATACCTAATGCCTTTCATTTAATAAGACTTAGTTTATTAGTGTCTGTTCAGGTTTGTTGCTATAAGATGCAGTTTGCCCATGTTTTACTCAAAAATGCTGAAATAAACAAACCTAAAGGGGTAGTTAGTTGCTCCAGAGATTGTGAAAGGTAAGGGGACAGCAGTCTCATAAAAATCCTGCTGAAACGGTTGGAAAGAGGGCATTACATTTCTGGGCTGCTTATATACAACTACATTGCATGAAGCATTTATAAGCACTCCATCATTGCTGATAAACAAGGTTTTAATACATTTCCATAGTTTCTTCAGTTCTGATAGTGTAAACCTCTGAAAGTGAGATGTTCCTTTTTTAACCACCCCCCTTCCCCAAATTTCTTCCTAAGGCTTCTGATCTGTGTAAGTCATGTATTTCACACTCTGCTAATAACATTTCCATGCTTTGTGTTTTAATTCTCTTGCATCAATATTCTACACTTTCTACTTTTTCTGTAGTGCCTTAATAATGAGGGGCCATGACATTATGTCTATGAAGATCACAACAAACTAACTGCAACTGAAAGTCTGTCTCCAATGGCAGGAGGCAGCATTACGTACTGCTCTTACAACTGTTAGGTGCCTTGTAGATCACAATGGTTTACACGGATGTATTTTAATACACCTCTGTTAACCTGTTCACAGACTCTTGCATTTATTGCCAGAGATCCATTAAGTTAGTTCTTAAGGCTTTTTGCATCAAATTCTCTATATACTAGGTTGTCTCTTGTCCCTAGCTATCCTTTGAGGCATTGTTCAATTGATGTTCAGTTTATAGACTGCTGTTCTGTTCCTGTCTTTCATTTTTTGACCTACCTACACTACAAAAATTTTCACTACTAAATGTGCTTATATCTTTTCTGCTCTGATACACGTTCTCATCCTTGACTGTAAAATATTTTGAATTACTCTATAAAGTCTTATCAAGTATTTGCTTCTCCCTCAAGCACTGTTCTTTGTAATTGTAATTTTGTCGCTATATGTAATTGTCCTTGCCCTCATGGTCAGTTTTGTGGCTGAAATGCATCTTCAGTCCAGTTCACTTACCTGGTTAACAAATAATAAATAAAATAAACAAATAAATACTTTGAGGCCTTCATTCAAGATGAGGAATTTTGATATCATTTGAGTTTGTATTTGTGAGGCACAGTGGGTAAGCCTTCTCAAAAATACATTGTTGAGGTATTTCATTGCATATGTAGCTTAGGAATGTATATTAATGAGTACCAAAATGCCTTGTTAAGTTCAGAGCCAGGTGCCTTCAAGAGAAGAAACACATGCACACTCCAAACATAAAAGCATAAAACAAATACCAAACGACACACCAAATCTTCTGATCTTTTGGGAAGATTTGGTGTGTCATTTGTAATATGTTTTACGTCTTCAGAAGAAGAGTATTTTAAGCTTCTAACGTTTACAGTGTCAGGTTAGCACGGATGACATTGCAAAATGGCCATTAGTAAAAAATTGAGGAATCATTACTCAGAGGATGTGATGTTATCCCTGATATGGGTACGTAATCCCTAACCACTACAGTACATTGGCTATTTTAGTGTTAGTCATTTTTGCTAGTAGTTGTATGAAAGAAGCCTAGATTCTTACAGTCATTTACAGAGTTTGATATGGATCTGTCAAAGGGATAATAGAGCCACCTAAAACAGACATCTCGGTTTGGGTATTGTTATCCCTCCATGATAAAATCTGTTTTTTGTAGAGTATTAGAGGGTTTGGACTTCCATCATACTCTCCCATACATACACAATATTTCCATTCTTGGCAGTTCAAATGACTAACAAGTTCAAAACTGGAGTGTTCTGCACACCCACCAGTATTGTTCACTTAGAATATTTGTAGAATAAAATATTTCAATATCAGATTTTAGTGAAATGAGAAAACTGTATCTGTTTTGACAGTTTGTCAGTTACTGGCTGCAAATCACAAACTTTAGGAAAGGCAAAGTAGAACTCTAGGCAAAATGGGGGGCTGAAAATTCATTTACAGTTTAAGAGGTAAGGGTGTGACTTGTTTATACTTACCCACAATTAGTGACTCCTCGTACACATCTGTGTCATATCAGTTTCTTTCTTTCATCCTGCGGCACAAATGCAGTGTCAGAGGTCTGAATGACGTAGATATGCCAGTCCATGTCTGACATTGCATTCATGTGCTTTAATGCCATCATACAATGAGCACCTGTAATAAGGAAGTCAGTATCTCCTCCACTCAAGGTGACTTCATATGCCCTCAAGAGGCACCACCTGTCCCAGTGTCAGTCCTGGGTTAGGACTGTATTACTAGACCCAAAGGGCACCAGTTTGAGCGATGACATCATTCCCTTTTCAGTGATGTGTTCTTATTGGGTTACGTATAAAGTCTATTGATCATTTATGATATCAGAGCTGCTAAAAGGGTGGGTTTCTGCAAAATGTAAATTCTGTTAAAAGTCTGACTGCATGGACTTAGCAGTGTGCCTGCTGAGTCTCTGTTGTCATCATAAACTGATTTACTAATTTCAGTATTTCGTATTTGACATGCTGTTCTGCAAAGTAATACCATCTCACGAGGAATACTGGCTGGATGGAAGTGTTGTTACTTCTTTAGTGCTGCCTTCATAGAACCGAGACCCAAAGGACTCCCATACATAACTCTCAACCTCTTGGTTCAAGAAATCTGGACAAAACCTAAAATTATTAGGGACAAAGGCCCCAAAACAGGAACAGATTTTAAATATTACTCTTATGAACTTGAAAAGTTGCTAGAATAACGGGATTTGTGTTAATATGCATTTTCTAAAGTATGTGAAGTCTGAAACTCAAATTTCTGTCATTGTTTAGTAACTTCAATCCTCGATGATTTTCCAGAAAATCAAAAATTTTATGAGGATCAGACAAAAAACATGAGGTAAAAATCTGGATATTGTCCAGATTGTATTGGAAAATATTGCCACCATGAAGAAAAATCTGGATTTTGCACATTGCTAAGATAAAGTATCACAATCTTTATCATCTCTCCAAATAAACCATCTGCATTTTTAACCATTCTGTTGAAGCTGAACAGCAGCCACTTTTCTGGAGGAAGAAACAAGAGCATCTGGGTTACTTAAACAGAACACTGCTACCATCTACTGATCAAGTTTATTAATGCAGAAAGAACTAGTCATTTTGCCTCTTGGATTTACAGTAAGATTTAAACATACAAGTTGTAAGTAAATCAGTGATTCTAATGGGCAAGCTTCAGTTCTTTGCCATTTGGCACCTTATTTCTTCCTACATTCTATTAGGACTGCCTTTTGTCTACATAATCCAATCATAATTTTCATGACTGTTTTTGCTTCCTCATGTGACTATCCGTTTACATTACTTTCTGTGAAATAAAAAATACTTCTCAATGTCATCTGTGAGTTGCCATCCTTCTGTTTCCTGTATGCATTGATTTTTTCCATTACCTGTGAAGGGTGCTGTTCCCTTGGATTTTTATTTTCCTTAGATACTTGTGTGTGTCAGCAATGCTTCCTACTTCCCTAACCCTTTAGATCAATGTGTATGCACTGTTCTTTTTGTAACTCTTTAAGTATTTTTTCTACAGCTCCTGTATCCTTTTGTTGTCCTATATGCACTGCCTTAATTATGTCAGTGTGTGTTTTCTGAAGGTGATTTATAGAACAGTAAGTAGTAATCCAGGAATAGTCTCACCAAATGTCTGTCAAAAGGTAAAAGTTATTTTGATTTTCTACAGGTGCTTGTTCTATTAATCAATTCAATAACAAATGTTATGGAGCCGAATTGCTGTAAATTATACAGTAACAGATCATTGCCATTCAAAAGTGAGCAAGCAGATTGGGCAGCCTAACCAAAGTGCCAGTTGTAAATCAAGCATATGCCAGTAGGCAAAAAGTCCGTCTGCTGCAGTACCATTGAGTGGCCAGACTTTTATATTGTCATATGCTACTGACAACCCACCAAAATATGAGAAAAATCATGTACTTTCTGCAAAACCGAAACAGAAATGTACCTGATTTTCCTCATATTTTTGTACTCTTCCTGTGTCTTTTTTTGTAACACTTTAAAGAATAAATAAACAGCAATGGAGATTCTGTTTTCTCCCTCACGTCTCTTGCACTAATGTACTGCACAAGTGTGGGAACATCACATATGCATACACAGTGCATCAGTATAGCAAAGACAATGCAGAAGAAGACAGAAGTGCTGTTATACAATCACATTATTTTAGAAAGATTAAGTAATTTCTTCATAGGTTCATAGGTTGGTACTAGGCTATCGACCCTAGGGCCTATACAAGCCTAGCCATAACAATCCCCTGGCTGTTTCTTCCCACAATATTTACTTCCCTGGACCCCTGTCTAGCAGGGCGACTGATGTGATCCCCGGGCTGAATTTCCTATCTCCCATCCAATCATCAAGGTTCCTTTTGAAGAGGGCCAAAGAGGCGCTCTGCTTGACATGTTAAAAAGTAGTAATAATAAATTCTTAAATAAAGTGATTATATAACAGAAATAATCCACTCCTGTTTGTGAGTATATCAGGATTTACCCAATGTTAGCTTTGTTTAATCACTCGGGCTTCACTCTTGTGATCAAACCACACTGACCGTGGGGAAATCCTGATATACCCACACACAGTTATGGATTATTGCTTAATAATTCCATTCTTCCTTTTGAACAATGAAGAGTTTTCACTTATAAAAAAATAAAATATGATGCATTGTCCAGAATTGCTATTAATAATGTTTTGTGAGTACAGAAACATAAATCTTCAATAATTACACCAAAAGTCAGTCGTGCTCCAGGGTATGTATCCACCCAGTTTGTATCAACAATTACCAGATGCTCTTCACAAGCAATAGACTTGATGGCACATCCAACCTTTTTGCACCAGGAGCTGGATTTAGTATCACTTGAATGTCTGTGGTGCTGCTGATCAAAAAAGGAGCAAGTAACCAAAATATGGCCCCATCAGTGAACACTTCTGAAGTTTGATTGCAAGGAAAGTGAAAGAACGAATTCAATATTTCAGCAGTCATTTTGAAACTGCCCTGCATTTTTTACACGGACTGCCTCCCCACCACCTCCAAAAAGGCAGTGAATTTCTTTGTACTCCTCTGATGGTAGATTACCAGGAAAGTAAACAAAATGGCCACAGTAATTGTATTTCAGCTTGATGCCACTCCCCACCTTCATTACCACCACTATGTTCACTATAATAAATTAAAGAAAACATGAATAAAATGATGCTGTAAGTTGTTTATAATGATGTAACTGCCCACAAATAATATCTAGTGGCCTGCAAGGAATTACACCAGCAAAAAATATACCTGAAAGTTCCCCATGTCTACCTGCAGGGTAACAATACTACTCCCTTCCATTTCAAGAATTGCTACTACTGCTTTCAGGCTGAGTACAGATGTTGTGTAGTTAAAGTGGTGTAAATTTAAGAAGAAAACACTACCTGTTCCCATACCATGTCAACAAGATAACCCATGTGATGGCACAATTTCTAGAAGCACTGTGGCTTACATTTACCAAGCACACCAACAAGAATAATTTCAAAAGTAATATCATTATAAAACTATCAGCAACATTTTGAATTGTATTTCAGTCATTCTGCAATCAAAATTCCTTCACAACAGTGGGCATAAGTTGTCTGTTGGTTTCACCAAGATTTAATTTTATTTATTGCACATTATTTTTTTAAGAGCTTGGTAGAGCATAGGGAAGCTTCTGGTGTGTTGGACTGCAGTCTGTGGGCTAAAGGTTAGACAAGCTTGGAGTGATGTGTGAGTAGTCTTTATAATGGTATCTCTACATATTAATGTTGCAGTGACGGGAAATTTCCTGTGTAGGTGACATGATGGGTAGCTGGTCACTGCCTCCTCAGTCTCAAAATCTATATTTGGTCATCACATGCAGCTTCTTACATCTTTCTTATAACGGATACCAGGATATGGCACATAACTGAGAAACTATCATTCGTCTAATTTATGGTGGGATTATGATTTTGGCTCCTTGCCAGATACAACCAATTTGTACACAGATTCCAATGGATATCAAGGATGTGAGTACATGTTTTTTTTTTTAATCTGGAAAACCTCCCATAAGATATTGCTGAACTTCTGGCATGATTAGATTTTTACTTGCCTATGTTTTAATTTGCACAGTTCTCATCTGAAGAAAATGTAGCCGTGGTGGTGCAGCAGTAGCGTTGTCACCTCACAGCAAGAGGTTCTCCCGTTCGATTCTCGGCTGGAGCGCCTTCTGTGTGGAGTCTGCATGTCCACCCCGTGGTCGAGTGGCGTTCAAAAGACATGTGTAGAATGGGCGTGCCTTCGTTGAAAGTTGGGCATCGAGCTGGCACCTTGGCACCGTAAAAATCTACTGCTAATCATTAGCGTACCGGAGTTCCACTGTGGCGACCCCTAACTGGGAAAAAGCCGAAAGCAGAATTCATCTGAAGAAAATCCAAATCATCTAACATCACCACTTGTTCTTGTGAAGGAAGTGCATTACTACTATGAAAAAGTAGTAATCTGTTTAAAATATATGCATCACCATGGCCTCTGTCTAGAACATAAATTATTTTATACTTGGATACTGTCAACAGCACGCTCACTGAAAATTATCTTCTTTACACAGATGAGCTAGCTAATCATATAGCATCCTGACAGTCTCAGTGGCAACGTATCTAAATCTTTAACTCAGAATATGGCATCACCAACTGTTTCACCAACTTAAATCTCACCATCAACATAAATAATGATGCTCCTAGTAACACATACAAATAGGTTTCAAAGTCTGCATTTCATTCTCTCTCTACTTTGAGCACATCACACTTTGTAAATCCTCAGGTTAATGGACTGGCCACTGACTCACCAAAATAGCATGTAAACAAAGCAGTCTGAAGCTTCTAATCCAAAATGAACACTCACCAGCTACATCGGTACTAGTTACCAGATACACCAAAAATGTCTACCATACTTTACCATTAGTACTAAATTATATTGCACACTAGTTTAGCAAATCCCAAAGCATGAGGAAGTTAGAAATCTTCCTACATAATGTTAATTTACAAGTTTCACATGCAAACTTGAGTACTGCATGTCACCCTATCGAAGACCAAAATATTACCTGCTCTAGTCTAAGCCATTTTAATCCCTGACACTATCCTTTACAAGCTCCTCTGCTTCAATAACTGTGAAAAAAAGTTCACGGGCCACCAGACTGTAGTAAAAACATAGAACTTTTAATACAAAATCCAAACCCTCTTCCTCACCAAACTATAAATCATTTCCACAACATATCCGCCTCCCTAGTTCAACCCAACCTCTTCCACTACTTCAAATTAAAGCTCGTCCCCATCCCAACTACATACTACAAACCTAAACTAATTCCTTACTGTCCACAATTATTAAAGACCAAATCAAAAATGTCACTACCCTTCTTCAACTACCTCTGTTTAGCAGAGGACATACATCCAAATCCCGGACCAAATACTTCATCTAGTCCCAATCCCCCTGTTACAAGCAATAAAACCAACCACAAATACCTCAAATTCTTCACCATGAATGCCCAAAGTCTAAGAAACAAAGTAACCCACTTTCATGCCTGGCTTAACCATAACCTACCTGACATTGTAGCCATCTGTGAAACCTGGTTAAAACCCCATATTTGTGACTCTGAAATCCTCCCTCCTGGATTCCAATCCCTGAGACATGACCACTTAAATAGAAAAGGGGGTGGGCTAGCCTTAATCTACTCTAACCTACTATCCATCACTCCCTACCCCAGTCCCATCCCCACATTCAACAATGCAGAACTAGTAATAGGCCTACTAAAACTAAATAACCACAAAAACATTTGTATCATTGCCCTCTACATCCCCGCTGGTAATAACATCACCACTCTTGAAGAAATCCTCCTCTGGACCTCTACCAATATTAAGCTAGAGACCTTCATACTTGGAGATGTAAGTATTGACTGGAATAAAATCAACAATCCAAAAACACTTAATGGATCACCAGGCTGTAGTAAAATGTAGAACTTTTAATACAAAATGTAAGCGCTTTCAGGATACACCCTTCATCAGACAAATACAAGAAAACAAACAAAAACCTTTTTAAAAGTGTTAAAAATCAATACGCCAATAAGCATCAAGATATAATCATCGACTTCACAGGTCTACGCCTCCTAAGAATAGGTTTTAAAGGTACCACTCCATTGAGTCCTGGACTTATGTCAGCACCTAGCATTACAATCCATTGTACCTCACAGTATGCAGTCTGATTGACAATATCGCCCCTCTGGTGTTCACCTTAACCCGTTGTAAAACCATGAAAGTAAAGTGGTGTCCTGGATGTTCTTTAGTATGTTGAAAGAGAGCATTATGTGTATTGCTCAAACATATGGCTGATATATGTTTCAGGATCCTATCCTTAAGTTTAGAGTTGGCCTTCCCAATATAAAATGATGTGCAATACAGGCATCTAGCCAGGTACACAACATTCATTGAATTACAATTTGCCAACAGTTTAGGTTTAAATGCCCTATTGTCAATAGGATGTACAAATTCTTGAATTCTAGATATTAAAGGGCATGCTTTACAGTGCTGACAGGGATACGTACCCATATTTCCTGCTTGCTGTTCAAGTACCGTCTTCTTATCATAGTTCTTGTCACACAGGATCTGTTTAAGATTCAAGTTCTTCTTAAAAACAAAATTTGGTGCTGCTCCCACTATTTCTTTTAAAGTGCTACTTCTGACCACTCAGATTTCAGTAATCGTTCCTTACATAAACCCAGTTTATATGTTCCACCCAGTCATTTGGTTGTAGAAACATCTGTAAAGAATTGTGAAGATCAGTTAAAATGTCTGCATAGCAGTAATGATTTTAAGAATTTTCATAATTTGTCAACTGAAGAAAGGATAGTGTTAAAAACTTTAAATGAAAATGTTAATATTGTTATACAGCCAGCGGACAAGGGCGGGGCCATTGTCCTGATGGATAGGGACATATACACTAGCAGAATTAAGTCTTTATTGGGGCATGATGCTACTTATGAATGCATTACTGTGAATAACGTGAAAGACATTATAGCATGTTAATAATGTTATATCAGAATTAACAGCAAGTGACATTTTAACAGATGAAATTTTGAATTTCATTAAGACAGAACATCCAATAGTACCCATTTTTAAAGCACTACCAAAAATACATAAGGGTCAACAAGACCCACCGCTTAGACTGGCAGGGGTTGGGTCACTGAGTATTGTTCTATAGGGGTAGAACATCAGGTGAAATCTATTGTTTCCACCATTCCTAGAATTTCGAAGGATAGCGCACACTTTCTAACTAACCTGTATGAGTTTTTATCAGGCAAAAGTTTTAATACCCCTCTATTATTGGTTACTTTAGACGTAATAAATGTATTTAGAGTTATTCCCAATGGTTATGGAATACAGGCAGTGAAGCAGCTTTTAAGGCTTAATGGCATTTTGGATAAGAAAAGAATGACACAGGTAGTATGCTTACTGCAATTAGTACTTGAAAACAATATCTTTTGATTTGAACAGCAACATTACTGGCAGAGATGCTGCTTGTCATGGGCACCCCCTGTGCCATTTCATACGTGAACCTGGTGCTTGCCCAGTGGGAGGATGAGTTTTTGTTCAGTAAAGATCATGAATGGAAACATTCACTCTTATTGTATACCCACTTTGTGGATGATGTCTTCCTGTTATGGGAAGGCAGTGTTGAAGCTTTGAATTATTTTATATCTTATTTAGCATCCACTGTGACACTCGTGCACTGGCCCAGTAATCAAGGTGCCTCAATCCTCACCGCTAACACCAGTGAGAGGCATCTACATTGGGAAGGATAACAAATACACACACACTAATGTACAATTTCCCTTAAGAGCCCACAGTCAGTCTGGGGCTGGTTTCTCTCTTTCTCTCCAGATCCCAAATAAGACTCACCACTGCCACAGCTATAGAATGGGGTCCTTAGCCAGGGTCCTAAGCCAACGCCTCCTAGCACTCTCTCTGTCCTACCAGTGCTTTGTGTCCCTGCCAAGTAGCTCACACACACACACACACACACACACACACACACACACACACACACATACACACACTTTGAGATATGATTTATATAGACCCACACAGACACTTCTGGGGAAGGCTGGCACAGGTTCACTAGCTATGCCCCTTCTTGCCAGGCTATAAGGTAGTAATCACTGCCACCTGGACCCTTACTTATCAGCTACTAAAAAGGCCCTTACCAAAGGGTGTCCAATTATTACTGTGTAATATTATTATCCAAATGGTAAGTGTGACTGAGCAACAAGGCTTATTTGGAGTGGCTTTGTACAGTATCACTATATACATGCAATGTATTCTAGAGCTTAAATTACCTCTACACAAAACAACCACATTTGAAAGGTTTAAAAATATTTAATAAATAATAAAAACACAAGACAAATCCCCATACTTCAACACAGTGCTAGTCAAGAGTTTAGAGATCACAGGAAAATGCTTAAAATAATACTATATAATAGTCTGACATAAATATAGAAAACAGCTAGACTAAACTTACTATTTTTCTGACTATTCTAGGAGAGACACTAAAGTCTAAGATCCTACTTACATACAGACAGAGCAAAGCAAGTGCTGGTGAGTGGTCAGTTCTGTAGACAAATTCAAAATGCTCTCCCTCTGTCTCTGAGAAAGTCCTTTAAATTGATAATACATCCTGCTGACTCATTTTAGATTACATCATTCTTAACAATTCTCTAGTTTCCCAGGCTAACAGAAACTCTACATTTACATTTCTTAGTAAGCTTGCACCTGGTCAGAAAACAACAGCAATTAAAGACATTATATATGTAGCACACCCACAGGTGTAGTTGAAGAGATATGGGTTCCTTCCTACCTGACTCTGATGACACCCCTATTAGACCCAGCACACCAAGGTGGCAAGAGGGACAGATTTTATTCTAGGTGACACATCTAGTTCGAAAAGGCAATAGCACAACCATAAACACATTATTTCAACAGTGCACCAGTTAACAATAAGGCAAGGTGAGAATATGCATGCAATGAAAACATACATTCATGCTCTTCACCAGAAATCAACAGAAAAAGGTCTTGACATTCAAACATGCACAAAGAAGGCAATATCAATGAGCAGAAAATCTTTATAATGCAGCAATACAAACACGGGGAAAAATGCAATGTCATTAAGCAATAAAAGAGTCATAATACAACAATACAGATATGAGAAAATGCAATGTCATTGAGCAGCAAAATTCTTGAAGGTAGCAGTACTAACACGAGCAAAAGGCAATGTCATTGAACAATGAGGATTTATAGTGCCACAATACAAATATGAGAAAATGCAATGTCATTGAGCAGTAAAGATTCTTTAGGGCAGCAGTACTAACATGGCAAAATGCATTATTATTGAATAATAAAGATGTATAGTGCCACAATGCAAATATGAGAAAATTCAATGTCATTTAGCAGTACTAACACCTTCTACCACCTTTTGATCAATTCTAAACAGACCAACTATGAAACACTCTATTATACCTTGTTCACTGGCCAGTGACTACTTACAGTCTTGCTGCCGGCATGATGGGGCCCAAGTTGGAGCTCATATTGGATCCCAGTTATTTGTAATCCACAAAGCATTAAAGGGGGGCCCACAGTCTTATAAAAATATAAAATGATGGCCAGAGCCTCTCACCACTTCAAGAATATCCTAGTGACCAGGCACCGTGGTTCCTCTGATGAGAAAAGTAGAAAATCACATACCAGAACTCTGGTAATCATCTATGGCTTCTCGGAATTAGGCCCAAGGGAACTCCTTTTCTTGCTGAATCATAGCAGGCATGGAACTACTGGTTTCAGACTTCTCTCCTGATTCCACAACATACCATATCCAGGATTTCATCAAGAGACAGGCATAATCTGCTACTTCATTTCCCTGTCCCAAAACACTAGAAAAGAAAATCCAGTCATGCTGCAAGGCCCCTTTTCCCTTCAGCTATGTCTTCAGTCTTCCCTCCTTCAGCTAGTCTTCCAGAATCCCCTTTCACTTTCGAAATTGTCTTTTATATTGCTGAAAAGGAGCTCCACCTTGTGGTGTAATAGAAAACTACAGTCTATTACTTCTACATGAAATACAGTGGGAGTTACACTCTCCCTCCACTTGAAAATCTTGGGTCTCCCCAAGTCAAAGGTAGATTAGCAGAAAATATTTACAAACACTAATGTGCCATCAACTGAACAATATTTTTGCATTCAAAAGGTACATTCCACCAAGGGTAATCAGCCTTATGCTTAACTTGGGTTGGGGTGTCACCCCTGGAGTAGGAGGCATAGGGATTATGAGTGCAGACCCACCGATAAGATGTGGTCACAGGTTCCTGTGTACTATGTCCCAAACTGTTATTGGTAAGTCTCTGTGAGGGCCAAATCAGTCTCTGCAGTTTTGCTTCAGAAGAGACAGCTATGGAATTTTGCTTGGAAGGTTTGTCACTCACATCACATTCAATGTCTAGTTCTTCAGTAGGCATATTGTCTACTTCTAAGATCTTCTCTTGTATAACTTCACTTTTATTTTCCATAACAGTATGATTGTCCTCAGCACTATTTTCTGAAGTTTGCATAGCAGGGCCTCCATCAGTATCAGGTTCTGCAAGAGGCACAGAAACATTACTTAGTCTATTGTTAGGTCCGGGCTGCTCAAAATGACAAGGAACAAATTCCGGTGCATTTACATTGAGATTACAGCTCACAGGGTCTTGAACATGCTCATAAAAAAGCCCACTGAAACCCCAGTCATCATCACTGTCCTCCTCTCCTTCAGCAGGGGGAAGCATAGGCTCTTGAATACTGGAGAGGATAGTTCATCTCCACCTTAGCATTCTGGATCGCCTTGAGTTAGGCTTCCACTGAGCCATTCTGGGTTCTGGATTCATGAGTCTCACTGATTTTGCCAAAGGCATTAAGTTGTTTCGGTGCCAGGTTTTTATGGGTCCTTCTTTCCCTTCAGGGAAAACTTGGTAGACAGGGATATTAGGTAGCTGAGAACAAAGTATGTAAATCTCAGATCCCCAGCAGTCAGCTAGTTCATGCTTTCCTTGTAGTCCCAAATTTCTCAAAAGAACTCTGTCCCCTGGCTACAAGTCATGCATCTTTACTTTTTTGTCATATTGATCCTTGTTTTGCTGATGTCTTTGTCCTGTTGATTTTTTAGCAAGCTCATAAGCCTGTCTGAGGTTCTTCTTGAGTCTCTCCACATAACTGCCGTGAGATCACACTGGTGTATCATCAGCAGTGATTCCAAAGGTGACGTCAACAGGAAGACAAGCTTCTCTTCCAAACATTAGGAAGTAAGGCAAAAATCCTGTAGCATCATTCTTAGTACTGTTGTAAGCATGCACCACTGTGGCTACATGTCTACTCCACTGACTCTTCTTCTCAGCAGATAGTGTCCCCAACATTTCTAGTAAAGTTCTGTTGAAACGCTCAGGTTGAGGATCCCCTTGAGGATGATAAGGAGTGGTGTGGCCTTTTTGGACTCCCAACAGAGTGAGTAGTTCATGGACAAGCTTGCTCTCAAAATCACGTCCTTGATCAGAGTGTATCCTTTTTGGCAGGCCATAGTGTACAAAGAACTTCTCAACTAGTAGTTGCTCCACTGTAATAGCTTTCTGATTGCAATTGGGAAATGCTTGAGCGTACCTGGTACAGTGGTCTGTCACCACCAGCACATTACTTATCCCACCTTCATCCGGTTCAATGCACAGAAAATCTATACAGACCAGTTCCATGGGTCCACTACTTTCCATTTGATCCAATGAGGCAGCACTGATCGGCAGATTCTTTCTCTGAATGTAATGCAGACATGTATGACAATAATCCTCAACATCTTGCTTCATGCATGGCCAGTAGAACCTGTCTCGTACCAGACCCAAAGTTCTGTCATAACCAAGATGACCATGTTCATCATGCAATGAATGGAGTACTACTTCTCTATACTTCTGAGGATGCAACAATTGCCATTTTTCACCGCCGAGTGCACTAGGAGATCTATACACTAGTCCATTCTGTATCTGGAGTCTGTTCCATTCTTTGGCCAAAAGTCTTGCCAGAGGATGAATATCCATGTGAAGCATATTAACTTGTTTCTTCTCTAAAGCAGCTACCACCAGATGACCTAAGGGGTCTTCTCTTTGATCTCTCCTAAGGTCACTGCTACTCAAAGCTGGTAGTGATGAAGCCTGTAAAGTGACCAGATTACAGTAAGCTTGGGGTATGCTTGTTGCAGACAGACCCAACTTCTGGGCCCAGCATTCAGTGTGTTGATAACAGGTTGCAATCTGACACATAGCTTTCACCCCTGGTGCTGGAATTTCCACCCATTCATTGTCGGGGTGTAAATCTCCTTGAGGTCTTCTGGACAGACCATCAGCATCTCCATTTTCGTGTCCTGGGTGGTATTTCAAACTAAATTTATAGTTGCATAGAGCCTCCATCCAACTGTGGCCAGTAGCATCTAGCTTTGCACTGGTCTGGATGTATGTCAGAGGATTGTTCTCATTCTGCACTTCAAATTCAGCCCCATTGAGATAATCATGCAGCTTGTCCACTACCGTCCACTTTAAAGCAAGGAATTCCAACTTGTGTGTAGGGTAGTTTCTTTCTGTGGAGGATAAACTCCAACTGATAAAAGCCACACATCTCAGCTTCTTGTCATACTCCTGGTAAAGGACTCCTCCTAAGCCATTCCTGCTAGCATCCACATGTAAAGTGTATGGCTTTGTTGAGTCAGCATATGCCAGCACAGGGGCATGTGTGAGGCAATACTTAAGCTGCTCAAATGACTCTTCGCACTCAGGAGCCCAACAACTCTCGAGTTCTTTAGAACCTCTTGGTCCCTTAGGCTTTTTCACATGGATATCTTCATATGTTTCATCTGCTTTCTCATCATTTTGGAGCAGCTGGTTGAGGGGTCTTGCTATCTTTGAAAATCCTTCCACAAACCTTCTATAGTAACTGCAGAACTCCAGGAAAGATCGCAGCTCTGTGATAGTTTTGGGTCTAGGCCAAGATGTCACCACTTCAACTTTACTGGGATCTGTGCATATTCCATTTGCAGACACTACATGTCCCACATAGGTCACTGAAGGGTGAAAGAACTTGCATTTGTCCAATGAAAACTTCAGGCCTTCCTTCTCAATCCTGTCCAATACCTTCATCAGTCTTTCTTCGTGCTCCTCTTGGGTCCTCCCAAAGACAATCATGTCATCCAGGCAGACTAAGACTTCCAGGAGATGAATGTCTCCAACCGTTCTTTCCATGATTCCCTGGAAAGTTGACGGTGCATTTGATAAATCTTGAGGTAAGCGATCAAACTCAAAAAATCCCAAAGTGGTGATGAAAGCAGTCTTCTCTTTATCTTCTGGGTGCATAGGGATTTGATGGTATCCACTCCTTAAGTCTAGCACACTAAACCACTTACTGCCCAAAAGGCAATTTATAATCATCTTCAATCCGGGGAGTTGTGTACTGGTCTGCAATGGTTCACTGATTCAGATTACGATAGTCAACACACATGCAAATTGACCCATTCTTTTTCTTGGCAACGACAATGGGAGAGCCATACGGACGTCTTGACTCTCGAATTATCCCTGTGGCTTTTAGTTCTTCCAAATCTTTTCTTAAGTGCTCCAGGTCTCCTGGGGCTACTCTTCTGGAACGTTCCTTGAAGGGCCGGTCCTCTTTTACTCTTATTCGGTGTTCTGCACTTTTTGCACAGCCCACATCTAGTTCACTAGTAGAAAAACAATGTTTCTTTTTCATTAGTAACTCTTTAATTCTGGTTAGCCACTCAGGGGGGCAAGAGACCACCTCCTATATCAATATCTTCCAGCTTCAACTCGTTGGCTCTGCTCTCATTCCTTGTCAACACAGAAACAGGTAAAGGGGTGGCAGCATAAACATTTCCCAAATGCACTTGTGAACGCAGGGCAATGGGAGTACTTCCTTTATTTTTCAACCCCACAGGCAAAGTGTCATAAGAATGCTTTAACCTTTCCACAGGCCAAACCTCTGGGCAAGCAACTTTCTGGATCCGTTTCCATCATGAGATGAGAGGAAACTGTTTGTCCACACATCCTCACTTTGGCTCTCAAGCAGGTGACCTGACCAGGATGAATTATATGCTATTTCCCAGACAGGGTCCACACATGACCAATTTCATCTTTCTTACTATCCTTCTCCCTTTGAAGGGCACAGAAAACTGGTCTCAGGAGAGGATCTAGTGTTGGGTGTTCCTGGGTCAACTGAGGCATTAGCATTCTTCTAAGAGGTCAGTATTTGTCCCCACTAAAATAGATGCTGAGTCCTTTCCTTTTGGCCTGGGGCACACAACAGTGAGTGTTTCAAAAACTTCTGTTGATCCAACAACTGAAGTTGAAAATTCTAACTTGAGTTAGACATAACCATCATAAGGGAACTTCATGTCACTTAGACCCCAGATCTCCAAATCTTCTAACTTTTCAAGTGGCAAATGCTTTAAGTATTTTTGGTAGAATTCTCTGTACAGAATGGTGATTTGTGCACCAGTATCCAACAGTGCTTTACTATACACTCCTTCCATTTTTACTGACACAACAGGGGGTGGTCCCAGTAGGCTCTTGGGTAGTTTCTGTTTCTGGTGTTGTTCAACTGTACAGCAGTCAGCATGTGGTTGAGGTACCACCAGTTGACCTCACCATTTTAATGGATAAGACTCTTGCATAGTAATGCTTTGCAGTCTCAGATGCTGAGATTTTGGCTGAGATGGCTTTCCAATTCAGTTGTTCACCTCAGATGAGCTAGAAGTGTGCATAGTAGGTAGTTTTTATCCCCTATTACAAGGGTTAGTGTGGAAAGGAGATCCAGGATGCTGTCTCTTGATGTTAGATTTTATGGAGCTCTTTGTAACTGGGCACTCAGCTGGCTCCTTCACTGAGGCCCTTTGAAGTTTCTCTGCATTGCACTAGCCAATAATAGTTCATTCACTCTTTCAAGTTCTCTGCATTAGGACACTGTCACTTTATATGCCCTGTATCTCCACAGCCACAACAAAATCCAGTAGGAACTCTGAGCATTGACTGATTCAGTTCTTCCCTGAGTTCTTTCATGGAGGTTCTAGCTGATGTATTCCTCCCTTCAGCTAAAGTTATCATGCCTTTCTGCAATTCTGCAACTGTCTTGGTGACTTGAGCTATGGCGTCGGTCAGGGAAGACACCTGCAGCTGCAACTGTGACAACTCTACATTGTGGACACTCTGGGCCACAACTCCTGTTTGAGTAGTGAGCATGGCTATAGGCTCCTGCAGGTGTTCATTCACTGTTTTAGTTGCTGTTGAACACTGAGATTTGGCTTCAAACAGGGCTTCCTCTTCCTTCACCTCTTTTACCAACTGAGAATAAGTTAGAGTCTCTTCTCTATTTCTCATCCTCATTTTCCACACAATAGGGTCCATAGCTTGAGCTCCCTGTAAAATCTGTCCAATCCGTACTTAGTCAGCTACTTTCGGATCCACCCCCTTCTTTAGAATGATCTGGTGGAGCATTTTATCTAATCGCTTAATGTAATCAGATAGTTTCTCACCAACTTCTTGGTATGTATGTTCAAACTGATACAGTAGGTCAGCAGCCCTCTCGGTCCTTCCAAACACATCCTGCAGTACTCCTAAATAGTCCTTGGCCATACAATCTTGCTTACCCATCCTTAGGTTGTGTATGGTATCTGCAGCTAGTCCCTACAGACTTTCAGCTATCCTCTGCTTCTTCTGAGATATCCTAGTCCTCTAGGGGTGGGAGGCCTGATCCATCCAGGATTCAAAATCTTCCTCTCCCTGAGGTGTAGGTTGTTTGCCAAAAAAGAAACGCAATTTTCAGTAGGCAAACCCAGTGAATGGCTTTGTAGGCTTTAAGCATTTTTCTACAATACTTCCCAAAACATTCAAAACTTCAGGCCCTATAGTATTTATGGGCAGTGAAACTGCAGCTTCTGGGTTCATGTTTCTGCTGGATTTGCCTTCCACAAGTACAGGGGAATAGGGGTGGAGTCCAAGGCAGTACAGGCAATCCCGGATGAGCTCCCAAATGTAGCGCAACCACAGGTGTAGCTGAAGAGATATGGGTTCATTCCCATCTGACTCTGATGACACCCCTATTAGGCCCAACACACCAAGGTGGCAAGAGGGACAGATTTTATTCTAGGTGACACATCTAGTTTAAAAAGGCAATAGCACAACCATAAACAAATTATTTCAACAGTGCACCAGTTAGCAATAAGGCAAGATGAGAATATGCATGCAATGAAAACATACATTCATCCTCTTCCCCAGGACTCAACAAAGGAAGGTCTTGACATTCAAACATGCACAAAGAAGGCAATATCAATGTGCAGTAAAGCTTTATAATGCAGCAATACAAACACAGGAAAAAATGCAATGTCATTAAGCAATAAAAGAGTCATAATACAACAATATAGATATGAGAAAATGCAATGTCATTGAGCAGTAAAATTCTTAAAGGCAACAGTACTAACATGAGCAAAAGTCAATGTCATCGAACAATGAGGATTTATAGTGCCACAATACAAATATGAGAAAATGCAATGTCATTGAGCAGTAAAGATTCTTTAGGGCAGCAGTACTAACATGGCAAAATGCATTATCATTGAATAATAAAGATTTATAGTGCCACAATACAAATATGAGATAATGCAATGTTATTCAGCAGTACTAACACCCTCTACCCCCTTTAGATCAATTCTAAACAGACCAACTATGAAACACTCTATTATACCTTGTTCACTGGCCAGTGACTATTTACAGTCTTGCTGCCGGCATGATGGGGCCCAAGTTGGAGCTCATATGGATCCTAGTTATTTGTAATCCACAACGCATTAAAGGGTGGGGAACCACAATCTTATAAAAATATAAAATGATGGTCAGAGCCTGTCACCACTCCATCGAGAATATCCTAGTGACCAGGTGCCGTGGTTCCTCTGATGAGAAAAGTAGAAAATCACCTACCAGAACTCTAGTAATTATCTATGACTTCTCAATACTAGGCCCAAGGGAACTCATTTTCTTGCTGAATCATAGCAGGCGTGGAACTACTGGTTTCAGACTTCTCTCCTGATTCCACAACATACCATATCCAGAGTTTCAGCAAGAGACAGACACAATCTGCTACTTCACTTCCCTGTCCGAAAACACTAGAAAAGAAAATCCAGTCTTGCTGCAAGGCCCTTTTCCCCTTCAGCTACGTGTTTCAGTCTTCCCTCCTTCAGCTAGTCTTCCAGAATCCTCTTTCACTTTCAAAGTTGTCTTTTATATTCCTGAAAAGGAGCTCCACCTTGTGGTGTAATGGAAAACTGCAGTCTACTACTTCTACATGTTATACAATGGAAGTTACACTTATGTTAAATCTAGCAATTAACTCTAGTCTCAAAACAATAGAAAAAAATCTGCTGGTTCAGGCACCACGGCTCCAAGCCCTGAGATCAAAACAGTCATAAAATGCTTAACTTATCAGCTTTCTTACAGCAGAGTGCACTGTTACATTTTTGCAGTTCAACATCCAATACAGTCTTTTCACATTTAAGAGAACAAGCCTATGGCTTATATTAATATTTGCAAATGACAGAATTATTTACAAAATTCAATCTAGTTAGGCTGGCAGCCTTCACATATCTTCACACCCGCTACTATTTTTTTGTGTTTTACTATGCAGTACTCCTATAACAAAATTGATTTTTTGGATGTTGTGTTACAAAGGGATGAGTTGAATCATTTTAACACCAAGATTTTCAGAAAACCATGCTGGAGGAATGGCCTACTAACTAAAGACAGTATGCACCCCAATTATGATTTTCATAATGTTATCAAAGGGCAGGCTGTCAGAGCCTCATGACTTTGTATGAATGAGGATGATTTAAATCACGAATTAGAAGCTTTGACTGCCAGATATGTTGAGAGGGGGTATTGCACTAAGGAAGTGGAAAAGCATGTTTCTAATGCTGTACA
This sequence comes from Protopterus annectens, assembly GCF_019279795.1. NCBI lineage: Eukaryota > Metazoa > Chordata > Ceratodontiformes > Protopteridae > Protopterus > Protopterus annectens. The sequence goes on from NC_056749.1 coordinate 543,303,286, forward strand.
GAGCAGAGATACAGTGGCAGCACCATGGTTCTCTAAGAAAGGTATTGAATATAGGACAAGTAACTCAGTGAAGCAGGCTCAGCCTAGAAATAAACTAAATTTGTATATTAAGTATAGCAAGGATATAAAAGGGGTTTGTGATGTAATAAGAGGTAACTGGAAAATTCTACAAACGGATGATACTTTAAAAGAAATAGTGGGAGCAGCACCAAATTTTGTTTTTAAGAAGAACATGAATCTTAAACAATCCTGTGTGACAAGAACTATGATAAGAAGAAGGTACTTGAACAGCAAGCAGAAAATATTGGTATGTATCCCTGTCAGCACTGTAAAGCATGCCCTTTAATATCTAGAATTCAAGAATTTGTATCATCATATAGACAATAGGGTATTTAAACCTAAACTGTTGGCAAATTGTAATTCAATGAATGTTGTGTACCTGACTAGGTGCCTGTATTGCACATCATTTTATGTTGGGAAGATCAGCTGTAAACTTAAGGATAGGATCCTGAGACATATATATCAGCCATATATTTGAGCAATACACATAATGCTCTCTTTCAACATACTAAAGAACATCCAGGGCATCACTTTACTTCCATGGTTTTACAACTGGTTAAGGTGAACACCAGAGGGGGCGATAATGTCAATCAGACTGCATACTGTGATGTACAATGGATTATAAGGCTAGGTGCTGACAGGAGTCCAGGACTCAATGGAGAGTGGTACCTTTAAAACCTATTCTTAGGAGGCATAGACCTGTGACTTAGATGATTAGATTTTGATGCTCATTGGCTTATTGATTTTTAAACATTTTTAAAAAGGTTTTTGTTTGTTTTCTTGTATTTGTCTGATGAAGGGTGTATCCTGAAAGTGCTTACATTTTGTATTAAAAGTTCTACATTTTTACTACAGCCTGGTGGTCCGTGAGCTCTTTTTCACTGTTTTTTTGTAAGGTTTTGCTTATATGTCTCTTTAGTGCCTCTAGTTGCAATTTTTGTTTCTTCATCCTGCTTCAAAAACTGTCCACTCATCACAGTGTAACTCAGTCCCAAGTTACATACTAGACTCCACAGAACCTCTGTTATTGTTAAATCAACTCTCCTCACACCATGTTTTCATCTCTCCTGCACAGATCATTCTTACTCTATTGCAAGTCTTAATTTATAGAACTTTCTTTCCCTCAAATCATATATGTCCCCACATTTCCTCCATTCAGGAATGTATAAAATTCCCAACTCTTTAGCCTGGTAACCAGCACCAACTTCTTCCCAAACTAGATATCAAGTGAAGTCTTAATGTGCTCCTAACTCTTAGTATCAAACAAAATTAGCTACACTTCATTTGTCTTTAGCCTTCCCTTTATTCTTAACTTTCACTGATACTTCTGCTCTTTTTAGTGCACCAAGAGATGGAGAGAGGTAATCAGATATAATTTCTGAAGCATTTTTATTGTAATAATGTTATGGTTAGCCATGCCAGTGGTATGAAGGAATGAAGGAGGAGCAGTACTTGCTTGGGCAATCTACACTAGTCAGTGCTTTGGGTAGGACCCCATTCCAAATACCTTTGGCCAGGATTCATCTTGACTGGGAGGGTGGAGAAGAGAACAAGCAAGTAGGTGTGTTTGAGGATATTCTTGCAGATGTCTTACTATGGAATAATTTTGATAATGTAGCATCTTGTGTGCATGCAGTGAAATGCAGTCAAGCTTAGAGACAGACACGTGGGTCTGTTACAATGAGGAAGACACAGACAGATCCTATGCCTGAAGCTGGGGCTGGTGATGTGGTTACTTCAGGAAGGAAGCCTGAAGGTATACCACAGCTGCTGGAAGGTACTGGTGTTCCCGTGGACATGGTAACTACAACGACAGAGATGTGTGGTGGTATCCAGGCTGACAGTGAGCACTGCTGACAGAGGATACTGGACTTCCTGTGGAAGAGGAGCTGGGCAGGGTCACAAAAGTAGAGTTGAGATAGGCTCATTACGAGGCTTGAGAGAGGTAGCTGAGGAGGCATCTGATGCTCAAGAAAAAGGGGACTCCGTATGCTGGAACAGAGAGTGGACCCCTGAAGGAGAACTAGAGGGTGAGGTAATATGGCAGTTGGTACAGCCTAGAGCCTACCATCTTGCCATCTCTAGCCATAGCCCATGATAATTCTTTTGCAGATAACAGAGGGTTACTGTATAGAGAGTGGACCCCTGAGGGAGGGCTAGAGAGTAATGTAATATGGCAGTTGGTAGTGCCCATAATGGAGATGGTTTTAAGAAATAATTTCCTGTTCTTTGAAGGGGAATATTTTAGGCAAACATCAGGTGTGGCAGTAGGTGCAAAATGTCCACCCATTTTTGCCAACCTGGTTTTAGCCGAATGGGAAACAAGATATGTATTTTCATCCCCTTTTATGTCCAATATTTAACTTATTTAAGGTTCTTGGATGATATTTTGATTTTATGGGCAGGAAAACAGGAGGAAGTAAGCAAATGTATTGAATAATTGGATGTTACTACACAGTTTCTAAAGTTCACATATAGAGTCCATAGAGATGAAATGGATTATTTGGACATCCTATTAAGAAAAGATGTCACTACAAGAGAGTTATCTTCCAGTATTTTTAGAAAAAAGACATACTCCAACATGCTTCTCCACTTTGATAGTTGTTATCCCTATCATCAGCAGAGAAGCATTGTAAAAGGGCAGATGGTCAGATTCTCGAGACTGGTTAGCAATGATGTGAATTTGATGGAGGAAATGTTTACCATTATAGGTATGTTCAAGGCTAGCGGTTACCCTACTCGTTTCTTGTTGAGAATAAGAAACAAAGTGATTAAAAATCAAGCTAGCAGGTTTAGTCCTATATAGAAGGGAGGTGTAAGTGGTGAAAAATGTAATCAACAAGTTGGAAATGACATTATGGTAGTGCAATTTAACCAAGATGCCCTGCAGTTGATGCCAAAGATGTGTATGCTTTGAAATGGAGTTTTTGATAATGAACTGAAAAATAAATTGGGGAACAAACCCAAAATAGTGTATGGTAAAGGAAGAAATATTAAAGAAATTTTAGAAAAATATAAAGATAAAATGAATAGTAAATGCGCATCTAGAATGTATAAGTGTTGTGCATGTAGAATGTACAGATTTATCAGTGATGGTCCCTATGTGGCAATTTCAACATACGGTAGAAATTGGCAATGCCCAAGCCATTGCAACTGTAAGACGAAGTTAGTGGTCTGTGTTGCTACATGCATTTCATGCACTGATTTTTATGTGGGAAAGACCACCAGACGGCAACGGGATAGGATTGCATAGCACAACAGGGACATTAAAGACAGAAAATTGAGTAGGGCACTATATATGCACAGTATGGATTGTATTAATTATAAGAAATGTATATTTTTTATTGTTGATAGAGTTCATATGGATGGGAGGGGTGGTGTTCCTGATTTGGAAATAGAAGTGAAAGAAACAGAATGGCAGTTGTGGCTTAATGCCAAAACTGACCCGGGAATTAATGATAATATTTCCATTTCAAGTATCTTAAAGCGAAGGGCTAGATGCATTTAAACATTACACAATTACATTAGCATAAGGATTTAATTGCTATTGTCACTACTCTTGTAAAAAGTCATCAAAAATTAATATTATCTGGCTGACAATGTCTTTATGGCTTCACAATCTTATTTTTATTTTTATTTCTGTCAGCATATTGGTTGTATTATTATATGTATAGGGACTTCTGTGCAATGACAGTTTTTTATTGTATAAAATATTGTTTAAATATTTTAATTGACATAGTGTGCAATGAGAAATTTATGAGTTGGCAGGAAATTATGTATGGTTTTATTTCCTATAAATACTGGCTGTAGCAGTATGTGTTTTAAACTCTGATGATGCCTGAGTTTAAATGGGCAAAAGCACTTAGTCATTTTATTTGTTTTTAATGTGTATAAGTGGAATAAAGGTGCCGTTTTATATGATCGTCCTGTAGTTTATTTCCTTGCTTACAAAGAATGTTATGCAGCTGTGGAAAAAGAATGCCTAGCCATAGTATGGGCATTGCAAAAGCTTCAGCCTTACCTATATGGAAAAAATTCACTGTGGTTATAGACCATAACCTTTTAGCATGGCTAAACAGAGTCAGTAAGCAAAATGCCAAGTTACTGAGGTGGAACGTAAGGCTACAGGCATATGACATGATGGTGCAACACTTTCTTAATTTCTCCAAATCTTTTGGGTTTCTAATACCATGACAGGAATGGACCTCATTCCTAAGTCAAAGTACGATTAAAGTTCATGAAATTAGTATTGTTTCAGTCTTTGATATTAGCCAGAATTGCTCTTCACAGCACCCGCAATGTGCCCAGTAATGACTCCTTCTGCAATTCGTATGGGGTTACATGGATTGGTAACATATCTAGATACAATTGTAGATTCTTTTTTATAAGACCCATTGCTCCTACTACTATTGGAACTGTCTGGGTATCTTTCTTCCACATTGCTCTCATTTCTGCCTGCAGATCCTGATATTTTTTTTACTTTGTGTGTCTGTATGCAAGACACTGTAGTCACTGGGTGTAGCAATTTCAATGATCAATGCTACTTTTGTCTTCTTTTCATGGACCACTATATCCGATTTTCTAGCAGCTATCTTTTGAACTGTTGGCAATGGGTGATCCTATGTGATATAAACTTCATCATTTTCTATGATGCTTTGTGGCTCATGTTTCCAGTGTTTTTCAGACACTTCATTACCATAATGTTTGCACAATCCCCAGTGCAACAGTCTTGCCACATTATTATGCCTTTCAGTATACAGTCCTTCTGACATTAGAATGTCACAACCATCAAAGAGGTGTGCGACTGTTTCCAATTCAGTTTTACAAAACCTACATTTGTCTGTTTCTCCCACATGTTCAATGGACTTTGTAAATCAGCGTGTACGTAGCCCACTATCTTGAGCTACCAATATTAACCTTTCATCTCTTGGTTTAAATTTGCCTCTCCTTAACCATTCCTGCATTCATTCCTGATCAGCATGAGGTTCTTCCAGAAGTTTTCTATACTTGCAACTATATTTATGCTTTTTCCACATTTTTTGGCTTCTCATCTGGTCCTTCTTTCTTTTGTTTTTGCACATTCAGTTGCTGCCTGATTTTTATCTACTTCTGGTTTGATTTCCATTCCTGCTTGACACTGATATGCTTCTGCTAGATTAAGCAGAGAAGTCATCTTAGATTTATTCTCCTCATGTTTCAAAACTTTCACTACATTTGGGCCTTGTGAGTTCAGCAGATATGTGTGGAGTCCCATGACTGCAGATCTATACATGTAATAAATTTCAAGGAGGCCTATTCCTCCTTCAGAATGGAGAATATATAATCTTGGTATATACTTTTCTTTCTCTTTCGGCTTTTCCCACTAAGGGGTCACCACAGTGGAACTCCAGTCTGCTAATGAGTGGCAGTTGATTTTTACGGTGCCGAGTTGCCAGCCTGACACCCTGATTTTTATAAATCATTTGGTGAGCACGAAGCATCCTTCTTGTTTTCCTATGTAATCTATTAAACACATTTTGGGGCCAATCAATCACTCCAAAACTATAAGTTAGGACAGGAAGAGCAAATTGGTTTATAGCTTGAATTTTGTTCTTAGATGTCAACACTGTTTTCAGGATTAATTTAAGTCTTCTGAAGTATTCCTTACTAAGTTTTATTCGCATTTGTTCCTGTTTTATTGTTGATCCTTCATCAGTTTCCCAAATATTTATACACTCCCTCTTGCTCAAGTTCTTTTATATCACCTTCTTGTCCCAAACTGATGTTTTCATGGTGCTGCAGATGTCCTGCTTTAAAGGTTGCTTTTCCACATTTATCAAGACCAAAGGACATTCTTATATCATCTGAAAAAGTTTTGACAACCTGCAGCTTTGCTTTCAGTTCCTCATCTGATGAGCTATACAGTTTTAAATCACTGACAAAGAGAAGATGAGAAGTCTTTACACTTTGTTGTTTTCTAGGAGCCAAATTGTAGCCATGGCCTAAGCTGTTAAGTAAACAGCTTAATGGATTAATGGCAAGGCAGAATAGCAATGGTGACAGAGAGTCACCCTGAAATATCCTCCTTTGAATTTTTATCCCTGGGATAATAATCTGTCCTTTATCATGGTCTAATTGCAAAGTGGTCTGCCACTGTTTTATTGTCACTGCAATGTAGTCAATCAGTTTAGAGTGTATCTTATACATTTTAAGCACTCTTTTAGCCATGAATGTGGGATACTATCAAATGCTTTTTTACAGTCAGTCCATGCCATACTTAAATTCTTCCCCTTTTTACAGTTCTCCAGTATGACTTTATTTAACAAATGATCCTTTGTTCTATATGACTTTCTTTTATTGCCCTTTTGTTCTACTGCCATAATTGAGTTTTCTTCTAAATGACTATAAACTCTGTCGGCATCAATTCCCGTGTATAGTTTATACATCGTCAGAAGGCAAGTTACTGGCCTATAATTTTTAGGGTAGCTTGCAGGTTCACTCTTAAGTAGGAGCATTGTTTTGCCTCTTGTTAGCAAGGTTGGTGTCTGTTCGGGGTGTGCATATAAATAGTTCTTACTCATGGCTAAACCTTTGTGCAAAGATGTTAATACTTTTAACCAAAAGTTAGGTACTGTATCGGGGCCTGGGGTTTTCCAGTTAGGGGCTTTTCTTAACTTTGTTTCAATCTCTTTGGCTGTTACTTCATCCCATTTCATATCCTGTACCTTTAAACTTCTTATTCTTTCTTTTACTTCTTCTATCCATTTAGCATCTTTGTTATGTTCCACAGGATCTTCATAGATACTTCTCCAAAATGTATCTATTTCTTCTTTTTTTGGTGGTCTTTCAATTCCTTTTACCTTGTTTCCTGATTCTCTATAAAACTTTTTTGGGTCATCAATAAATTGCTTATTTTGTACTTTTCTTTTATATTTATCCGTGTATCTTCTAAGTTTTTCCACCTGTGCTGAAATCTTTAGTTTGTTATTTGTGATAGTGCATAATAGACCCTGGTCTGTTCTAATATTGCGCATTGCTTTTATCACATCTATCTTAGTATTTTTGTTGACCTATTCCCTTTTCTATAGTCTTCTAGCAGTGACACATCTTGTCTTAATTGCTTTATAGTTTTCTCTATTCGATACTTCCATGACTGCATTTGATTTTTCCCCTTCCTTTCCCTCGCTACCCTGTGTTCTTGTGGTAAAACTTTATCAGTTATTAATTTAGCAGCACAGTAATATATCCTGTTAACTTAAGTTATATCACATGGATCTCTATGGACAGTCCTAATTGCTGCATTTATTTGTTTTATCAGAATTCTGGCTTTTGGGGTTTTATTGACCTTCTGCAGTCTATTTCTCTCATTGATCTTAATATAAGTAACTGTTCTCTTAGCTCATTTTCTTCCAAACTGAGAGCACATCCTTTGTTTTCCATTTCCTACAGGTATTTTATAGAAAGTTCTATAGCATCTTCCTGTGGTACCTTCTCTTCAATTTCATCCTGTGTCATCCATTGCTCTGTCATATGGGAACTCACTGGCCTATCACTCCTCAACATTGGCTGCATCAGTTTCCTGTTCCTTTCCTTGCTGTCTAGCTTCAAGTGAATGTTTATACTGGTCTCCTGTGGAAGGCTCCAAAATATCTTGATATGGTACTTGACCAATTGCTTCCTGTTCCACTGGTTTCCCCTTAATTTGGATATCCATTTCTCTAGCCTGTTGTGGTGCTTTCTGCTTTCAATTTTCTACACTGAATCCTTCACTTTGCAGGTACTCCATAACCTCAGTTTCTGGTTCTTTAACTTCTCCATTACTAATCTCCTTTTCTACTTTTCCTCTTTGACTTCTTATTTTTTTGTATTGTAAAGTTTTCCATTTCCGGATTCCTTTTCCTGTATTTCTCTTCAAATATCTTTGGTGCTACTCTTTTTGTATTTGTTAGTTTTGCTTTTTCCTTTGCATAAATATTACACCATATTAAATCTCTTTTTCTTTTCCATGTCCATATTACTTCTTCAGATGTCTCCTGATCTGCCTGTTTCTCCTTACTTTGGGGACTCACTGCATCATGTTGTGATATAAACTGTGTTAGACCTTCTGCACCAAATCCTTCACTTCGCAGGCACTAAATGACTTCAATTTCTATTTTTTTAACTTCTGCTTTACTAATCTTCTTTTCTACATTCCATCTTTGTGATATTATTTTTTTATTGTGAAATTTTCCATATCCAGATGCCTTTGCCTGTATTTCTCTTCGAATATCTTTGGGGCTGCCTTCTTTATATTGATTGATTTGGCTTTCTCCTTTACATAAATATTGCACCATATCAAATCTCTCTTTATCTCCCATGTCCATATTTCTTTTTTATACTTTTCAAATATCTCTTTTTGCACTTCCTCAGATGCTTCTTTTTCCAAAGAGATTAAAGTTTCTAGGTCTATATACTGTTTTTCATAAATCTGTTGTATTAATGAAAGCAATTTTTCATTTGAAGTTTCTGACAATTTTTCTTGCAGAAGTATGTTTCCTTCCTCTAATTTCTGTTTTAATCGTTTTGTATATATTGTGTCTGGAAATTCTGGGCTTTTTGTATAATAATAACAACACATAATTTTGTTCTTATCCTCAACAGTCGACTATCATCTTTATGGCTATTCTTTGGCCTATCACGTTTTGTGATTTTTGTGGACTGCTACTTCCTTCTAAAACAGGGGAGGCATCCTTCCCCTGGGCTTGGCCTAGCCCCATTGTAGGAATGTTTCCGTATTTTGAGGATTCTACACTGTCATTTTTTCCAGTCCTGGCACCAGTGTACCTACCAGGATTGGGCACTTTTTTATCCTGGGTCTTGTCCACCTCTCTCTTAATTTTTGTCCTACTTCTGTCCATGATATATGCTATATAAATACAGTCTATATATCAGTGTCACCTTGGTAAGATTTTGTAAAAACAGGGTCTACCTTGCCAAGGTACTCAACAAGACTTGAGGATGAATTCAATTTCAGCACTACTACTCTCCTTTGCTTGCTTACTCCATTTGGACCCCTAATAATGGTGCACCACCATAGTGGGATCAATAATGCTAATGCAGATGGATGATCAGGAAGGGGTATGGGTTGATACATTTTCAGTTAGCCACATTTTTCTCAAGCAATAATTTTCTAGGATCACTTGAAAATCTAGCTTGAGTCTTCAAAGGGGAGAGAAATGTAAGAATGTGAGGATATTAGATACTGTTATCTGTGCTAGCATGACTGACATAAGTTTTGTAAATACTTGTAAATAATTGTAAATTACCCTATGTTACATATGACAGCATGACTAGCTTTAATTTTGTAGATAAGTTTTTTTATTATTATTATTAGTTTGATTTATGGAAGATGTTTGAATCAAACAGTGTTCTGGCTGACCAAATGTACATGTTTTTTTAAAAAGAATTCTAAATGTAGGTTATGCCAGTCAGCTGACCTAGATGTGATGTCATCATGTGCCAGAGCTGAAGGGAATAGAATTTCCACAGCAACTGTTTTGTTTACTTTTCAAAGTCTGATATGAGAGAGTAGAATTATCATAATAGCTTTCTGTGACTTTAAAAAAATCTGCTCTAAAAGCAGGTTCTGAGTCAGTTAATGCAGTTGTTGTTCAGTTGTGAGTTGTTGTTTTCAAGATCAGTAGTTTTTTTTCCAGAGCTGTTCAGCAATAATAGTAGGAGTTATTATGCCAGTCGTTGAGGACCAGACAACAGCCTGAAGAGTGGGCAGAAATTCTTATTTTGCCTGGCAGAAGTAAGAGGATCATCATGCTTTGCTGAGTTAATTAGATTAGACAGGACAGTTAATTTTAGATAGGGAACTATAGTTAGTTAGAGTTTTTCTACAATCAGCATGAAATCTATCCTACAATGTTATTTTCATAATACCTGTGTGTGAAACTCTGTGGTTTATTAGAATCAGTTATTTGGTGTATACATGTTTTAAAGCATTTAATTTATTATTATATATTTTGCTACCTTCTATTGTGGCTGGTTATTTAGAAAGTATTTTTAGTAACCTAAGAGTGTTTATACTTATTGTGATAACACCAGGGCTGCTCCAAAAAGCCTTACTGCTTGGATTAAATGCTAACATTTATATCAATATTTATTTTACCCAGTATAATTGAACACCCGTTTTTGAAGGGTATTGTGGTATTTAATCGGTGGCAGCTGTTACCTTGTAATTTGGGAAAGAGGACATAGCAGGTAAATCTCTGCCAGTCTTTCTCAAGAGTTTTTGTATGTGTGAATTTCAAATATTTAAGGGTGAGTGTGTCAAATACCTAGTGCTCTGCAGTAGTTAGTGTAAAGACTGATTTGGGGACCTGGAGTGAAGAATATAGTCAAGTCCCAGGTTTGGAGCCTGTTATCAGTGTACTCTTAGGGAAAATTGTGTATTTCTATCCCTGCTTTCAGTGACACTCACTCACTGGAGATAGTGTTGAGGACTGATGCTGCTTACTTACTACCCCGGGTTTAAGTGGGGTCATCACTAGGGAAATTTGGCCATGGCGTAGTAGTCTTCTCCTACTCTTTTCAATAGGTGCCATGGGATCTTTTACATCCCTCTCAGCTTTCACCAACTCAGACAAATGGGACCGCAGTTTAACATCTCATATAATTTTAGTCAGAAACGTGGCTAGGGAGGGGTAATGGGGGGTGGCTACTCTGGACACAAGTTGTTAGAGAGAGCAACTGGCAATGCCGATGGTATGGAAGTGCAGTACTAGAAATGTACTGCTGACATATTTTTTTTCTTTTCAACTTTGCAACTAGACCACCACAGACATTTCATATTGTGATAGTGCAAACCTCAACACAAAATAATTACAAACCAAGAAAACCAATTTTGTAAACTGCAAAAACTCCAAACATTTAACAACTTACTGAGTAAAATGACGTTTGATGGGGGAATCCAGTTTTGAAAAAAATGAATAATGTAACACACCAAATAAGCCACAACACAGCAAACTAAGCAAGTATCAAAAATCACACAAAAAATGACAGTTTTGTAAGAACTTACCATAACAGTAGATGTCCTATTAATCACTATTGCAGTATTCCAAACTGTTGGGTTAAACACCAAATAAACTGGATGACCCAAAACCTTCTTATAGAGCCATATGCCTGACCTATGACCTAAGCCCATGGGTGTAAGGGTACATAAACAGATGTATGAGTATAAATCCTCGGAGAATCTCTAAGCCAATAAGCCTGGAGAGGTCTTTAAAACAAAATAAACTGGTCAGTTAAGAGGAGAGAGGCAGAAAAATAGTTATCCCCCTCAGTCCATGAGGGATAAAAGGAATGAATACTAAGAAAAGGGGGAAGGTAGGAAGAGGAAGGATGCTGCAACAGTGATCAATAGACCATCTACTGCTATGGAAAGTTCTTACACAACTGTACTATAGCCTTCCTTAGATCACTGTTGCAATATTCCAAACTGTTGAGTAATACCAAAAGCTTAAGAGGTGGGAAAGGTGGTTGGTACGGAGCAAGGGGAATTGTCTAGTAATACAGAGAGGTCTGACCTGGTGAAGGTAGCTCTGGATTAAGAAAAGGCATCCACTCTGTAATGTTTGGTGAAAGTATACCTGGAAGACCAAGTAGCTGCCTCTAAAATTGCTTTAAAGTCAATCCCTTAGAAAAAGGCTCCAGATGAGGCCACTGATCTAGTAGAATGAGTCTTTGCTAAAGAGGACAAGGATTTGCCATGCTGAGTGTAGCAAAATGAAATAGATTAAGCAATGCAACTAGCAATAGTTTGCTTTTAAACTGGGTTTCCTAACTTGGAATCTTGGAATGAGACAAACAATTGGTCAGACTTGTGAATACCCTTAGTCTTATCGAGATAGGATCTGAGCTGTCTATGTACATCAAGAGGATGTAGAACCATTTCTCTCTTACTTTTTGGATTAGGGAAGAAAGTGAGAAAATGTATGGCCTAATTGAGATATAGTTCATTTACTACTTTAGGCATGAAGGAGGAACTGGCCCTTAAAGACACTTTCTCCTTAATAAAAAGTAAGGAAGGCAGGGGTTGCAGCTCAGAGACTCGTCTAAAAGAGATGAAATAGTTTTCCAAGTACAGAATTCAAGAGAGGCAGATGCTGCTGGTTCAAAAAGAGTGAGGGTGAGTTTTTCAATCACAAAGTTGAGGTCCCAAGCAGGAGGGAGCTTTCCTTGTATGTATCAGGAAGAATACAACTTTAAAGAATTGTTTTACCTATAGTCTGGCCAGAAGTGGAGGATCCAGAGACAGGCACACAGATGTGGCTGAAATGTGTGTCTTAATACATAAGTATGCTGGGCCAGACTGCAGTAGCTCATGCAAATAAGAGAAGGACCCCTAGGATATCAGCCTGTATTGGGGTCCAGATGTTTTGCCCAACACCATATGGTAAATCTTTTACATTTTGCAATGTAGGGTTTTATAGTAGTAGATTTTCTTACCTCCTGGAGAACTTTGAGCACATCCTCAGTAAATTATTGCCTGAAAGGTATTAGAAACCTGTCATCCATAATGTTATGTTTTCTCTTTAAATGCTTGATTCATGTCTGCCAGCAACTTTGGTACTCCAGGACATTTTGGCAGAATCCTGGAAACAATGGTTTCAGAGATTTGATCTTTACAGTACAGCATCTCCAAAAATAAAAAAAAACTTTGACACATAAATCACACTCCACACTTTTAATGAAATTAAGTTCTTTCATTCCAGAAATACAACAGAATGTCATCAGAATGACTTATGATACGTTACTTCCTATTTAAAAATCACAGGTAATGATAAACCAACCAATCAAATACATTGATATAAATCACTTTTAAAATGTAATTCAATTAATATATAAGTAGTGTAATTTTTTTGTAAGAGTTAAACATTTAAAATGAAATATTAAGTGTTGAATATTAAATATCATGTTCCCTATTAATTTATCTACTCGTACTAAAAAAAAAAAGACTGCTAAGAAACAACTTATCTTTAATACATGGTAACTGTGTAGCATATAATAAAATTTGCTTTTGCAACTTCCTATATTCAAAGTAAGATTCCCAGCTACCCCCCTCTAGCATTTTGTATACCCCTTCCACTACAAAAAGCAAACATTTTTTTAAATTAAACAGTGGCACAGCAGATAGTGTTGCCACCTCACAGCAAGAGGTTCCCTGATCTAATTCTCAGCTGGGGTGCCTTCTGTGTGGAGTCTGGATGTCCTCTCTGTGATCACGTAGGTTTCCTCTGGGTGCTCCAGTTTCCTCCCACATTCCAAAGACATGCAGTAGGTGGATTGGACAGTCTAAAATTGGCTATAGGTGTGAGTGTGCAATTTTGTGGTGGAAAGAACAACTGTAGCAGGGCTAGCTACCCAGCGGTGTAAACCTTGGCTCTAGATGACTGTCACTGTTGAAGTGAAACCCCAGCTGCATGTGCATAAATGGGTAAAAGGGGTTGTGGATAGATGGCTGGATGGTGGATCGATATTCTTTGGCATGTTTACTAGCAGCATCATTATTGTTACCTTTTTAATAACATAAACATGCTGATATATTCTCATTCTTAAGGTTTGTTCTGTTTTACTTATCTAAAATACAGGGCAAGACAAGACAGGCAATTAGCTGCATAAATCACCCCCTTTGGGCAGCAATCAAAACTTCCATTCAGTAGAATTACTTTAGGGTAATTTTCTACAATAGTACTTGGATTGTTATGTATAAATCTACATTCTGCACATACCCTGTGTTTTTTCATGCCATTTATTTTATTAGTATCATGTAACACTTCTTCAGTACTGCTCTCAAAATAAGACTTAGTTTTTTTTTCCTTTTTTATATACAAATTTAGGTTGAATACCCAAAGTATCAATTAGTCCAAATGACTCATATACTCCATGTAAGTTTTTATTCAACACACCCATCACCTCCTTACTAATACTGTTATAAGTTAGAAGCATGACACTATTAAAATCTTTATATCCAGATTTATTGTTCTTTCTTATACTTTGAGGAAACCTAATAACTGATGTTTTCTCTGTTACTCATGATTTCTTCTCCAGTTTTATCAACTAATTGTTTAAAATTCATACTTCCTTTTCAAATACTGTTTCATCAGAGACTATCCTGGATAGTCTAAGATCTGCCCCTTAATAAAATTTTTCTTCTGTTATTGTGGATGATGGCTACTATAAAGTAAAAAACATATGAGAATAAGTAACTTTTTCTAAATATGTTTGATTCAAATTTTTCTCAGACAAAGGTTTAGAAATGGTAACATCTAAAAATTTACAAATATCAAAACTCAACTCAAAACAGTAGTTGTATTATTAATATAGTTAATAAATTGGTTAAGTTCTTCAATATTACCAGTCCATAAAATGAATACATTGTTTATGTATCAAAAATGCTTATATGTGTATTTATTGTAAACAGAAGGAATACAAACTTTGATTCCTACCACCATAATACAGCGTTAGTAAATATGTGAGTGGAAGCAGCTCCCATTGTCAATCTAGTGAATTGTTTGTGGTATTCCTCTTCAAAGTAGTCAAAGTTGTTAAAATGTACTGTTTCCATAAATGCATCCATCCATCCACAACCCCTTTTCCCATTTTTTCCACATGGGAACAGGGTATCACTTAATATCACATTTATTTTGTTTATGCGTTATTAAAGCAGCTTCTGTAAATAATTCCATGGCTATGTTATGAGGAATGACAACAAAATATCTTTAACATTGATTCCTACAAAAAGTAATTTCTACCATATAGCTAAGAAAGTGCCATAAATCAATCAAAACATAAAGTATATCAATAAAAAATAACCTAAAATCAATATACTTTGCAATAGACTCAGTTTTAGGCACCACCCCACATCTACTTATAGGTCTCTTTGGGGGGTTGATCTATGCTCTTTAGGAATGCCAAAAATATAGAGAATCAGTTTTTTTTACCTTGAAAACATTAATTTGTTGTGGTGAAAACTTATATTCTAAACCTATCTCATCAAGTAATACATTTAGTCCAGTCTGTAATAAGAAATGTTAACCTAATTCAGTGATGCAGAAGTAAAATATGCACCTTTATTTAGATAGTCAAGCATTTTCTGCCCCCCCAATCAAGCTTCACTATATGAATATTTCTATTGTCCCTTAAGTTATGTAATAGTCTTTTTTTCATCACAAGTATGACGATGCGAGGTATTGCCATCTGTGCCAGGGAGAATAGGGTAGTGCAAAAGTAACATATGCCAGCATAGTTTGCTGGAGTTTTGTAAATAATTTTGTGTCATTTGACTATCATACTGACTTGTATATATGTTTGTGTTAAAAATATATCAACAGCGTTATTATAACAGATTAAATGGTTACGTTTAAACAAGGAATTGTGGAAGGTAAGAGTAGAGGTTTTTGAAATTGTTCTATAATTTTCAAATACTGCAACAGATCTTAGCAAAGCTCTGAATGTGTATTGTACCAGAGTCAGGTGATTAAATGTGATGTCATTCTATAACCAGCATTAAGAGGATGGAACTCACATAACAGCTTGTTTTGTTTGGAACCTGATATAAAAATCTATGACAGTTATCACGGTTAGTTAGTTGAGCTCAGTTCAGTCTTTACAAGCTCATCACCTTACCTTGTGGAAGTAAGCATCTCAGCACCTATATCTTGCCTTGCTGTATTAATTAAGTTAGCTAGGGAACAGTTATTTTTTAGACAGTTAGGAAATACAGTGGGATCAGTTAGCAGTGTTTTTCTGCATCTGTTTGAATCTGTCCAACTGTGTTACTTTTAGTTCTCCTGTGATGAAATTCTGATGTTTACTGTACTTAGATATTTAGTATTCTCATGTTTTCTACTTTATTATTTATTATTAAATATTGTACACCTTTCATTGTGGCTTGTCTTTTAGCAAATAATTTTAAAATCTTGAGAGTACTTTGTGCTTATTTTATTGACACCTTGGTCACTCCAAAAAGCCTGGCTGCTTTGGTTACACTCTACCATTTATGTTATTATTCATTTAATTGGAACCCCTTGTAAGAGCCTGGACTGACAGTGGTTGACTGGTAGCAGTGAGGTTACCTTATAGTTTGAGCGGGTCTATATCACATAGTTGAAGTTTAGTGACTTCGAACATGGAATGTTCGAACCATCCCGTTCAAAGTTATAAACTTCGAATATGGATAAAAAAAAAAAAAGAAAACAAAATAATTGTAAGAAGGGGCAAGCCCCCCCCTGCACCCCCACACCCCCGCTACTTAAATATACCAACTCCGAGATTACACCACATTGAACAAAACGGAAACCACCCCTTATGGAGATTTCCAGTGAAATGCTTGAACGTCTGCAAATTCGAACTTATGGTCTTGACCATACAAGGTTTGAACTTGCAGAAGTTCGACTGTCTGATAGGAACCCATTTGAGCAGAAGGGGTACAGCTAGTAAATGTGTGCCAGCCATTCCCAGGAGTGTGTGTGTGTATGTGTGTATGTACATGTGTGAAAATAAAATACCCAGGCATGGGTGTGTCAGATAATTGGAAATGGGACATAGTGCTCCAAAGTGAGTCTTGTTTGGGATCTAGAGAGACAGAAAATCCAGTCCCAAATCTGGAGGATGTTCTCTGTGTGCTCTTATGGATAAATTGTGCTTGATGCAGAGAGCTGCATTAAAAATACTGTGTAAGTTCACTCCTGTTCTTAGTGACCATCTTTCACCAGTGTCAGTGGTGAGGACTGAGGCTCCTTGATTGCTGGCTCGGGGTAAAGAGAGGTTGTCACAACAAGGAAGATTATAAAAAAGTCTTCTCTTTTTCTGTTGTTGAATAATGCTTGATTGTCAGACTCACATAACTTCTCAAATAGGGGACACAGGTGGGACAAAAGGCAAGTTAAAAGTGTTTCTTCATGATAATGGTTTGGCCACTGGAACCATAGTCTTATGATTTGAAAATATTCTCAAATTCATTTTTCTAGTATACATTTTAATTTTAATAATTTATCAACTAATTTAGGCTCCCACAGTCACCCTCAAAGCAAGAGGTTCTCCGGATCGATTCTCGGCTGTGGTGCTTTCTGTGTAGAGTCTGCATGTCCTCCCTGAGTTCACGTGGGTTTCCTCCAGGTGCTCCAGTTTCCTCCCACAATCCACAGGCATGCAGTAGGTGGACTGGAAACTTTAAAATTGCAATAGGTATGAGTCTGTGGGCATGAGTGTGGTGTGGCTGACCTATTATGTATACATGGGAGGAGGTCTGGGCACTGAGCTAGCAACCCCACCCCATAAAAACTGTAATCACTATGGAAATGAGTGCTGGAGGGCACTTGTTGCCCGATGTGCTGCTTAGCATGGGGCAAGATGGATGGATGGAAAAGAAACCAAAGTAATTTTTTTTTTTAAATAATTCACCATAAACTGGGGTTAAATTTAAATGGCTATAAGTGTATATTTTGTAATCTTTATATTCACATACAGTAGCTGTTTTATCTTTTGAAGTTAACCAATTAGCCACTAGCGGGCATGACCCTGCCGTCTCCCACACTGCTGTTTCCTCCAGTAATTCTATCATACATAGAGAACCATAGTCCACTTGTTATTCTCTCCTTCAAAAAATCTTTTTCCTGTAACCTCTGGGATCTGCTTGGTTGCTGTTGGTCCCAGTAAAAATTCTCTGGTGGCTCCAAATTATCCTCGCTACTGCTCATACAATTCTTTTCCAGTGGCTCATGTTCTTGTAATAATTTCCTATTGCTAAGGGGTTCTGGATATGCTTGTTTCATTTTATAATCCACCTCATCTCTTTTTAATTTGTTTACTTCCTTTTTCCTCATATTTTCACAATGATCACCTACATTGCTAAACACATTCAAAAACAATTATTTTTATTTATCAAGCAAAAGGTCTTGGGCAATATATCTTCCTACATTCCCTTAATTTCTTGTTCCAACTTCAAGTTTTCTAACAAGGTCTCTAATCAATGGATGCATCATATGAATACCAGTCCTATCAATTAACTCTAAAAGTCCATTGTTAGTTACAGAACATGTTTCCTGGCAATTTAAAAATTTATAGATTCTCTCAGATCCTTGGGTACTTGATATGTGTTAATATAGTCACTAAAAAACATTATCAAGCTGCAGGCCATGATACCTTTATAAAAGTGTTTCATGTTTATCAGTTTTGGCCTTTAATGTTTCATCTGAGCCAGTTCCTAACCTTATTTTGCTATTACAATTAAAGTAAAAGGATTTTTAAACCAGTTGTCCATTTTATTCTTGTATCTAAAATTATTATCCACTTCTTCAGTAGTTTTAATTTCATTGCTTTTTATAATTCTTGTATCTAAAATTATTATCCACTTTGTCAGTAGTTTTAATTTCATTGCCTTTTATACTCTGCACTGCATCAACATAGGTTAAGGAACACACAACTCCAGCGTTGCTTGAATAAGGGCATGCAGTATAACTGAAAAAATTAAGAAAGGTTAAGTCACTACGTTTCTTTGTCTAGTCTGGGACAATGTCAGTAAAGTGCTTAACACATTTATTCTTACTACAAAGCAACACACTGACTTTACTGTCATTAAAGACAAGTTTAAGCAAGTATGGGAGCACAAGTATAACTTTATATTCATTATCTGTTTTTCACTAGAAATCAGGGATCAGATGAATCTGTTGAGTTCTACTATGAATCACCAAACAGCAAAACTCCAAGCATCAAAAATACCAAATTGTAATGCCTGAAAGCTAAAATGTCAAAAAAAGTATGGTATAAGCATTTTTATAGGGGGGGAACCCACTGCACCCCTTATTGAGGGATCAAGCACCCCACATTCCTCAAACTTGTATATACCTTCTCCATGGTCACATCAGGTCTAAGAAGGGATAAATATCCCAAAAGAAGGGAATCACTGCCAATGCAACATTCTGTGGAAAACAGCAATTGGTATTGTGTTCTTCAGCATCTTATACTTTGGGCAACTGATGATCAGAGAACCTCACCTTGGCCAGCTGTCAATATACCATCTATCGATACCTGTTTGACTGGACTAAGATACAGAGCCAAAACTGTGTACTTATAGAGCTGCACAAGTCACTGCTGAATGATAAAATTGTCTGTGGTATCAGAAATGATTGAAAAGGAAGCAAACTACAGTTAAATTCTGAATTAACTTTAGATAAAGCTGTGACTGTATACAGAGCAGCACAACTTACTATCATTCAAATGAACGAGATATGCAAGGAGAATTGATCTCCTGTATGTGTGTGTGTGTGTATATATATATATATATATATATATATATATATATATATATATATATATATATATATATATATATATATATATAATTTCAGTATCTCGAGACCATATAGTCGAACGCTTAAAATCCCGAAAGCCCAAAACCGCGAACATAAACACACCGTATGCCACACAACACATACACCATCCGACCCACACTACAACAAATAAACAAACAAAACACACAAACAGAAAAACACAAATCAACAAACCTACACTACATATAAGCAGGGGGGCAATTCCCTCTGCACGCCCCATGTAGGAGACTGCACCCCACACCCCCCTACTTATATATAGTAACTCCGAGATTGCACAAACAGAAAAAGACAGTAAACTCACACTCAGACATTCTACAGTCCCTGTAGACACACACACACACACACACACACACACACACACACACACACACACACACACACACACACACACACACATATCACACATATACAAACACCACCACATCCAACACTTCAACACTCATACTTTTACCTGCCCACCCTAACCCACACGTAAAACTTACAAGCACACTCACATACACTCAAACACCTACCCAAAACCCTTACAAAACACTCACCTTAAATTCCATCTAAATCCACACGCTACACCGGACAGCATCCACACAACACACTACACATCACGTCACGTAATGTAAAGCCTTAACCTCAATTTTTGCTTAGTCAGATTCATGATTATGCACTTTCACTATTTTGAAAATTTGACTTTATGGTCTCAAGATACTGAAATTCGAGATTTCAGTATTTCGAGATTATAAACTGGAACTATATATATATATATATATATATATATATATATATATATATATATTTTTTTTTTTTACAATTCCTTGCTTATTGCAAGTATAATATTAGTGAAGCAATTGGCAGAATGTAGATGAAATTACCAGCTGGTTTTCCAATTAATAAAGTGGATTCCTTTGTACTAGTAATTTAATGCATAAAGTAAGTTAAATTCAATAAATTCTGTCAAGTGATCACACACCAAAAGCAGCACTCCCCAAACTGTAATTTTATCACAGTCAAAGAGAAATTATGCACATTTCACTCCCATTGCCTCAGGAGAAAGTCACATTAAGTAGTCCTTTGCTGAAGCACTCTGGGTAACAATGTATGGTAGACAGGCTGCAAAAGAGAAACATAACACAAGTATGGCCATTCTCAGTAGCTGCTCAAAAGTGGATCTAAGAAGGAGTCAAATTATTATATTGGTGCAGCACCATTATTAGTAGACATAGATCTTATTGGTCGTAGTCAGGCTTCTTCCTTCTGCTCCATGGTCTCAGAGTGCGACTCATTCTGTTTGTTACATTATTTATTTTGTAAAAATAGTGCTTTTTAGTTCTTTTAACTTATTTGGCACTGTTTCACTTGATGAGTTTCTCATTTGATAGATATTTTTCAAACTTTCTTTGAGCTGCTTTCATGATTTTCTGGGTTCCTTCCATTAGTAATCATTACCAGTGGTTTTAGAAATGACAGATATGCCTTTGAATCAATTGCTCAGAATACTTTTATTATGAACTGGCAACAGTCATATCTATGGATATTACTGCATCCTCCTTTGACACCATGCTATTTTCGCTTCACACCTGTCATTAAAACCCTTTCATACACACACAAGAAAGATATGAATACATCCACTCCTTTTTTTTAACATGGCAGTAACTGTTAAGGCAAGAGGAATCATATGGCATGCATCCTACCCTTATAGGTAACAAAAACCTCAAAATGGTACTACTTTATATATTACAAGGTCCACATTAAGTAAACCCCAATGTCAGGCCAGATCTTGACCCATCACTTTTTTCAAGTCCACAGTATGCAGACACCAGCCTAGCCTCATGTTATTTGGCACTGGACATGACACTTGGTCAAACACAGTAGTCCCTGCATCATTATCATCAGTGTCTGTTATGTGGGTTCAGACTTCAGTGCGGACAGCAGACACTGGGCATTGACTTGCCTGATGTCAGACCCAGTCAAGACATCCTGACTACTTAATTTTCCCCCTAGGATCAATCTTTAACCTTTATGCAAAGGAAGTGGAAGTTTTTCTCTGGCACATTTATTGCTTCTTGATGTTCAGCTGACCTTAGCTTGAGGTAGTTGTTCTCTTTTCAGAAGGGTAATAGATGATTTTCAGGCACTCCATTCTCCTCTTACAACTATGCCTTATTTGTTTCAGTTCTGCAGCATCAGCCAGGATAACTCAAACAGCCAAAAATAAAGTGATACAGTTATCCTCTGGTTTAGAGGAACCTGCCAAACAATGCTTCAGGAATGATTAGTTACCTGGACAGAGGCAACGATAATATTTCTGCAGGAATCAATGAAGAGAGGAGGCCACAGTCCCAGCTGGAGAAATCCTCAAAACAGTGAGGAAGTGAGGTTAGTGTGCCAGGAGGATGTCCCCTACTCAGACAGATGTCTGCAGTACACATGTAGAGCATTAGGCCACAGTCCCTGGATGATCTCCCTAACAGTATACATTTTCAGGGTTACTGTAGGAAACATTGTGGGCTCTTCTCTCATAGTGTGATACTGATCCCTAATAAAGCTGATGGAATATTTCAGCCTCTAGATACTTTTCTTTTTTTGACAGCTGAGAACCCTCACCTAACTAGACTTTAACTGCACAGGTAATGAAACATAACCCAAAACCTCAAGTCTTGAAGTCTTCGGTCTGTTTAGTAAATTTAAAATTCAGCACCATTTAGGGAACTCGTATAACAAAATTATTGGCAAAAGGTATGTGACAGGCCCATGTGGCTACTTAAATGTTATATTTTATTTCCTTTTTCTTATTTAATATTTTTCATTGAACTGATGTCTACTGCATGAGTTGTTTGAATATCCAGTTGAGATGTTATTGAAGCCTAACCTACAATTAAAATTACTTCTTTTGAACTATAAAATTTGCCATCATCGGCAACATTTTCCTAGATTTGTACTGACTAGAACTTTTCTTACTCCCAGTTCTTTGAATGGGTCTTCATTCTTACATACTGTATATAGTAGAATCATCTCACTCCTCCATTTCCTATAGAACGGACTGTACTCATTCAGAATTAGTAGCTTATCTTTGTAGATGTGATTCATCAGGCATGGAATTCGTTTAGTGAAATGTCCCTGAATTTTCTGTATCTTTTTTGTACTTTCTTTTACATGAATTCCACAGTGAACAACTACAGAAGCAAAGACTGCCTTAAACTGCATTGCGTCTCTTGGCCTTATGAAACTCAGTGTGCAGTATGGCAGTTTAGATGCCTTCTTGCATGTAACATTTGTGTCTCCACTACAACACCTAGGTCATTGTAACTATTTACATTATCTACTATCTCTTCTCTTAGGTGGTAGTTTGCCTAATAGCCATTTTGAAGGTGACATTAACATCCTAAATCCTAGTCACAAGGGTGCTGAATTATCAGATGCACGTTTTTTTTTCAGTAAGACCTGTTTGACAAGGCTGCTGATGGTATTAAGGCTGTACTTGACTCTGTGGAGAAGCACCTCAAAGCTCGGGTGCCTACAGCTTCCATGGCTTGAGTGGTATATAGTGTTGTGGCTGCAGTGAGTCATGTTGCAAGATCCAGTACAGCTATGCACTTTCTTCAACTGCTGATTGCAATTGACTCCCGGTGCAGGTACTGTGGAATTCAACAATCACAAGGTAGCAGAGGGACCCTTTTGAAGAGGTTCCCCTTATCAGTCTTAATTCCCAGCCCAGCCACCTGCAGTACAATAAGAAGGCTATCATAATGTGCTCCTACCATCCAGTGAGGTATGCATCTATCTCCGAATAAACTGCTAACAATGTAATAAATGAAAGTTAAGGACTGACTTTTGGTGCCTCTGCTTCATCAATCACCTCATATCTTCTGGGCACTCTCACCTGCAAAAGGTGACCACCCAGCTTAAGCCATATGCCACCAACAAAAGAGCATCTGCTCTTTACCTGAAGATTTTTGTAGCACTGAACATTATTCTAGGTTCTTTTTGACGCACAAAGTAGCAAGGAACGTGTGGCAAATTTTAGAATCATGAAAATGTCAACAAATCCTTACTTAAGGTGCATTCCTGCCCATCTTACTGCTCATGAGCTGAGAATTGCTCACTGAATCTCAAATATGCTTACCTCCATGTCATGGTCAGAAGTAATGATCAGAGCTTACTATGCTTTGGGGACGGTGGTAATCATTATCAGTTCCACACTCTCTCTTCATGCCATCCTCATTCCCCATGGTCCTCAAAATTTATGTGGTACTGGAGATGGCTGAGAAAAAAAAAGAATAAAAACAGGTGTACAAAAACTGATTTCTGCTTACTACTGGAAACTACACACACACACACACGCACACACACACACACACACACACACACACACACACACACAGATAGAAAACAACAAAGTATATGCAGAAGGTAAATATTCTGTAATGCTTCATTAATATGGAGCAACCTACCAGCTGAGGTTAAAGGTAATAAAACAATGGGTATATGCAAGAAAACACTAAAAGACTTTTTCCAAGATGCAAGGTGCAGGTGTTTCCATGATAAAGGTTAAACCATGACTATCACCAAATCCAACTAATGTGACCAGCGTAAGTTATAACTAAATGCAGAATTGTACCACATGATTATTCTACCTCCTGCTTGTATATATTGTAAACACTGTAAATGTGTATTAATATCAGAAAATACCTTGTTACCGTTTATGTAGATAGTGTTCTTGCTACCTATAAGTCCTTTACAAATGTAAGGAACACCTATACAGTTTTAAGCTTATAGTAATCTGTTTGCTTCAGTTGTGGACTGCATTTTATATTAGTTATTGGCTGCATGCTTCTTTATTAATTTTGTACCTTTTGTAAACAGGTCGTGACTGAAAAGGGTCTCTGGACTAGCTCACCTACCCAGTTATCAAATAGTAAAATAAATAGTCTACTACAAACCAGATGAAATCCCAAGGACTGTAATTGTGATCCTTAGAAAATGCACAGCTACAAGTGAGAATGAAGAGATATATGCTGGGTCTAAGGTTGGGGTATCTCATAGTATTCCGCCTAGACAGTCGCCTACTCTGAGGTACATTGATCTTAGAATTAGTATATATAAGTACCAGGGTAGTAGAGTGCAGTCACTCCCATCAGGGAATGTTGAGAGAAAACAGACTCCCTGCAAAAATGTTTAAATGTTGTTACAGCAAGTTTCACAATTCAGTTTTGAAACACAGTTCATTCTGAAAGTTTTTGGACTCACACCTTGAGGTCTAGCACTTCTGAGAGGGAGCCAAAACCACATATATAAAGTATAGTGCTTACAGTAATTTAAATTACAGCTATAAACACACACATGCGAATCTGAAGCTAAAAAGTTAGTTTGCAAGATATAATATAATAATGGACCTTTGCTTTCTTTCACATGGTAATTCTATCACCAAAAATTTTCATCTGAAAGTTGGATCTGTTTATCAAAGAACCACCCCAATTGTATCTGTTAACAGGGGAATCATTCTCCATAAAGATCAGGACAGAGTCTGAAGCAAATCCTCCTTGGTGATCCCTCTTATGGAACACACCTCTTATTGCAATGGCACAAAAGAAGACTTTAAAGTGGACAAAAACATCCATTATAGTACATTCCAAAGGTGCAGAGACTAGACCAAGCAGCCACTGCTAAATATCATTCCTGAAAAATAGGTTGCAGACGTAGCAACTGTAATGGTAAAATGAGTCTTCAGAAATGAAGAAAAAGGCTAATTGTACTTATTATAATAGAGCTGGATATCATCAGACACCCGTCTGATGATATTGTACTTATTATAATAGAGCTGGATATCATCAGACACCCGTCTGTCTAGAGGAGCTTTGGAAGAAAGCTTCCAATCTTTTTTTTTTAAAGAAACTAACAGAGAGCTGACATTCCTTAGTGAATCTCTTTGTCATGTCAATATAGAATCTCAGCTGGTGGTGCACATCTGTATTCAGTGTAACTGTTTTTTATGGGTTGAGCCTTATTGACTGATAGATGTTCTATGCCTACAAGTGTACAAAGGTTGCAGCCAATGAGTGTGAGTAACCTGAGGTCAGTCAACTTTGACTTTGCAAACTTGAACATGATGCAAAGAAATTGGAATAAAGATATAAGAAATTCCTGTGCAATAGTTCAGGTCTAATCTATGGGCACATCAAAGAGTTATTTAGATTTAGGAAGGCTTCAGCTGCCTGCAGCCCATGATGTGCTACAACTATTGGCATGCATTTTAAACACCCTTGGGGCTGGCGTGAGTCCAAGTGACATGGTTTGGAGCTGGTAATGACTGGCTCCTATCTGGAAGTGGAAAAACCTCCTGGACTCCTTGGAAATTTTGAAAGAGAGAGAAGCATCTTGGAAGTAAAAAAAAAAAAAACATATCCATTTTCCCTTAGACATGCAAATAATAATTTACTGCACTATGACAGTTTAGAAAGTTTCTTTGAGAATGAAGTTACATTGGTCACTTAGGTGCAAATATGGCCTTCTTTTTTTTGGTTCTAAAAAATATCTAGAATAAAATCTAGATACCTTCTTGTCTGTTTGTAGCCCTTGGATAAAGCTTTTCTGAAGAAATCTGAGGATATCCCTTCCTGGATATATTCTCTGACAAGGTGAGATGTCAAGCAAAGGTATTGTTGGTAAAATAGGCTGTGTTAGAAATGGAATTTTGTATCCTCTGGGAAAAATCCTTTTCCACCTGTCTGTTGTGATTCCAAGCAGGCAGGTGGAGGGGAAAATGGCTTATGACTGCCTTCAGAGTGAGACAGTTTGGCAAGGCCTCAGGGCAGCTGCTGATCTTTGCAGTTGCTGCTCATCAGTAAGTGCACTGCAGCTGCATGAAGATTACTGATAGCCCCTCCATTTGAAGTTGTATCCTTTCTTGAATTTACCATGGGAAATGGACTGTCTGCTAAACTGCTGCTGATTTTTCTGCTGTGTACTGCACCTCAGCCAAATCTGGTGTGTGTCACTGTGTCCTAAAGAATAACATCCACAGCTGTGAAGATTTTACCTTTCTTCACCATGTTTTCAAAATTTACCTTACCTTGTGGCCATGAGATGCAGAGGCCCTTAAATAAATATTCATAAAAGATGTTTTGGTACATCAGTGAAGGTATTTAGTCTAAGGCATGTATACCAGCATGGCAGTTAGTCATGGAGGATGCAATTTGTGCGTTGAAAAGAAGTTTGTAAATTACCAAGTGAGGCAGAAACTTATCTGGAAACTTCTCCACTTTCTGGTGCACTTTGTCAGCAGTATTATGCTGGAAATCCACCATATGTGAAAGACACTTCAGTGTCCTTATGAAAAAAGAAGTAAGAAGCAGGAGGTACATAAATCTGCTTTCCTAGCCTGTCCAACTCTCTATACTTCCTATCTAGTGGATAGATAGCTGGATTTGGGAAGGTGGGGACTTCCTAAGAGTGGCTGCACAAAGAAGGATGTTAGATTTAGGGGTCTCTGACCAGAACCTACATTCTCCAGGTAACCATGGGATGCAGTGACCTTTCTTAAAAATTGGGGATCTTTCTCAAGACACCCTGATGACAACCCTGAGGATGTTCACCAGTGAAGGACCGGCCAAGATGTTGTTGTTGGGCAAACAAAAAACCTTCTGGGGTCTCCTTTGTAGAAAAACCACTGGGTTGGTGGGTCAAACTTCAATTCATCATATCAAGAAACTCTCCAAAGTTAAGGTCTTTTGAGGAACGTTGGAAGAATCTGTGTTCTCCCTACCACTGACATCAGGTATGTGGGACTCCAGGAGAGGATGTGAATGCTTCCTCTTGCAAGACCCCTTCCTCAGCATCTTAATAGGGGAGAATCCAAAGAGGAGGAAGATAATCTCCAGAGAGTGGACAATACTGCTGGTGATTGCAGAGTTCTTAGGCCTCTCTGTCTTGCTATATGACTGGTAGTGGGGCCTAGGGATCAGGGACTGCTCCAGTCTTAGGGTTGATGCTGGAATCAATGATCAGTATGGCATTGATGGGAGCCAATGCAAAGGAATTGCTGGCTCAACACTGATGCTGCCACTGAGGAACTAGGTACTAAATCCCTTGGAGCCACAAATGATAATAAAACCAAAATATCCAGATATGTAAAATAAGAGATGGGATATTTACAATGTTATCAATAGGTTGAAAGCTTTGTTATGGCAAAAAGAATGTGGAGGATAAAATGTGGATGCATATTCTCAAATTTATTAAGCTTTCTCTTATAATATGTATGTTTCACTTTTTGGTGATTACTTTTTTCAGTGATTTATATATATATATATATATATATATATATATATATATATATATGTATGTATGTAATATATATATATATATATATATATATATATATATGCATTTATATGTAAATATGTGGGAATATATGCATTTGTGTAAAAGTAAAAGTTTTAACTGCGGTAAAAACAGATGTGATACTATCTGAGTATTATGTGACTTTTCTGATGCAAAAATTGTGTGTATATTTTGCTAATTATGGATGAGGAAATATTATGTTTTATTGTATAGTAAGATGTAGGATGAAAATTTCTCTAATGCAAGACTGGAAAATTTCACTAATGCAAGATTGTATACATAAAATTGATCATTTCATATCTGTACTGATTAAGGGTAATTCTGTGATATTAAACTTAAGTTGTTGAGAAGGGATAGCCGTCTTTACATTTTGTTTTGTTTTTAATAAACCTATTTGAGCCCTCAGCTGGACTACTTCCAGATCCTTGTAGTCAAGTGGCAGTAAGAGAGGTGGCTCTCGATGTAAGCTGCCTTGAAGAGTGTAAGACAATGAAAACTTGTGTGACCTGGAGTCCACTAAGTTAGCTATTGCATGGTCTTTAGGCAAAATACCCAAAACCACGATCAGCATACTTGTTAAACTGAAATAAAATTAAAAAAACGCCATGCCAGAACACAACAGAGTCTTTAATTACACAAAGTTTTGAGTGCTTAGTTTTGTTCCAATTGAAAAGGAACTTCATCAGAAACAATGTGATCTCTACTTCCTTCCTGGTATACACTTAAAAATAACACCAAAAAAAGACCGGCAAAATTTAAAGGTATACACACATTAAAATACCAATACTATTCCCAAACTTCCTGCATCAAACATGTATGCATGCCAAGTACCAGTACCATTAAATATGAAAGTAAATATTCTATAGAAATCCTTAATAGCAGGTGCATTAAAAATTAGTAAACAGTAAATACATGAAATAACTTATATGAACAATTTAACTATTTAAAAACATTTTAGAAATATTTGGTTGTAGAAGTACTATGACAGGCAGTCTGACATAATTTTCAAAATAGGCTTGATATTCATTAATGTCTGGTGGGCAGTGGTATTTAATAAAAGTTTCCATTGACACTCCATCTTCTCAACAAAGGGTTCCCAATCACCACCTCTTTCCAGGTGTTCCACCTTCTCTAAAATGGTAAAGCCAAATTTCTTAAAATCCTTGCACACCAAAGAATGCTTGTACAGGTCATTACAAGAGTTGGCTTTACCAATTGCATACACATGCTGATAGATTATTGTCAGCAATGGTCCAGTAGTCTTTCCTAGATAGAATGCTGGACTGCTCAGGAAGAGCTGTTTCAAAAAAAAATGGTGGAATTAGAGGACAGAACATGTAAGGAAAATCTGAGATTTTCTGCTGTACCACAGAAATTAGAAGGAATAGACTGTACTAATTTTATGAAGGCGCATATAAGCAACTGGACTGGTATTCCCACAGCAGGAACTGTTAATTGAAATGTGCTTGCTCCAAATATGACCAAGAGAAAGCAGCCAGGACCTTTACTAGTAAAGATGCAAGCCTACCAGCAGAAGGAGTTGATCCTGTCAAAGCTGTAGCAAAAGGGCAAAGTATTAAATGTTGGAGACAGTAGAGTGTTTATGGAAAATGATTATTTGCTGTTCAAGAGAAATACATTTATTCCAGTATGTAGGGAATATTGAGAGGCAGTTGTGAGTTTCAAGGTGCTGTATCCATCAGTCTTCAGAATATTTCTTTCCTGGATGACTAAAGTAATTTTTGATGCAGAACAGCCAAAGGAGGAAACCTAAAAATTTATACAACAAAAATGAGCCATCAAGCAAAAGGGGATTATGCTTCTCATTCTTCTGATAATAAAGCATATGGAGAGACTTTGCCAGTGAAACTGCTTCCACTGTTGCAAAGGAAAATACTTCAGAGACATGGAAAAACACAGAAGTTGACCAGAAGAATCAGGAGTACAGTGGAAAAGACTTGGAAATTAGAGTTCAGAGATAACTAGAAGACAAGCAGCAACATGGAAATTAATGAATAAATGTGAGACAGCAATGCATTGATCACATTTGTGAAATATAGCTGTATAAGGATAAATGGAAAGAGTGGACTTTTTGACTTTGTTAAACTTACGAGGAACTGAAATGCATTTGCCTCACTTCGTGTTATTAATGTTTGTAAGGGAGAAGGTAACTGTCAGTAAAACAATTTCTTTTCTTAACAGTATTTCTATGAAACTTTTCACAAATATAAATTGCATATTTTATAGTAAAGTATTTTAGTTGATCTTGCATATGATAACGTTATTAAAACACACAGATGCTTTTTTTCTCTCCTTCTTCTTCTTCCTCTTCTCCTTTCTTCATTTTTGGTATTAAGAAATGTAGGCTTTACAGTGCAAAAAGAGAAGAACAGTTAGACAAAAGCATATTTAGTTAATAGGCTGTAATCTTTGGTTGATATGGTCAGGGATGGTGTATAAATCTGAATCCCCACAACCCATGTAAACCTCTGTGGGTTTACCCAGATCATATCCTCCCCCACTAGGTCAGGGTAAATCCCATAATAAAGATAGTACCCTAGACTGGATACTCATCAACAACCATCAACAATACTATACATCAGGCACCTTACCCGATGACCTAACTGATCACTGTCTTACCTATATAATAAAGCTTAAGGTAAACTACTCCCACCATCCCACCTATAGAATTATAAGAAGTAACAAGAACTTTGATCTCAATAAATTTAACAATGAACTAAAGGAATGTAAATGGTCAGCCCTAAAAAAACTCCCCCCTAGACGAAACTGTCACATAGTTTAATGCCAAATTCCTTGCTGTTTTCGACTATCATGCTCCCAGCCGTACTATTAGATCCAAGGTTAATATTGCCCCATGGCTTTCTAAAGATACTAAATCCAAAATCACACTTAAGAACAAAGCGTGGGCCACCTACCAAACAACAAAAAACCCACTTGACCAACTTAGATTTAGACAGCTAAGAAATGATGCTAAAAAAATCCATAACTTTAGATAAAAAGAACTACTACTGACATCTACAACAAGTACACCACAATAAACCTCAGTAGTTCTGGGCAGGAATAAACAAACTCCTCTACCCAGGCCAAACCACCACCCCACCCCCCTCTGCCTCCATACATAAATCCCCAGAAAATATTGCTAATGGGTCTACTTTATGTGCTCGAACCATCATAGTCGGCCAACCCACCACCCGCAACACACTACCTACCCAAACACAATAAAAAAACACACACATACACTATCCAAAACCCTACTTCTAATCCTAAATTAAAGCACCAAAACCCTACTGCTAACCCTACACTAAACCCCACATACACAATTATCTATGCACTATCCTTAACCCCTCCCTAACCCTAAGGTCCGTAACTACTGCACACTTCCCCTATGGAGCTATACCCAAACAAACTAACTATTCCACACGCATACACTTAACAAAACCCTACACTAAACCTTACATACATTACCTACACAAAACCTTACATACGCTACCTACCTATGCACTTACCTTAACCCCTCCCTAACGCTAAGGTCCGTAACTATCGCACACTTACCTTACGGAGCTATACCGCAGATGGGCCAACTATGCAAATTTGATATTGCCACTTTCGCAGTTTCATTCGTTCGACGTATTCGCAGTGCGCTCTTTACATGTCGTGCTATTTGGATTCAGGTTTTTCAGCTTTTGAGTGCGTAAAGTAGACCCATTGCTAACACCTTTAACACCTTCTTCACAGAGACTATCCAGTTTCTGGTCAGCCAACTCACTCCCAGTGGTTCTAATCCAAATACAGCCAGTACCAATACCAACGTAGCCTTTAGCTTCCAACCAGTGGCCACTCAACTCATTATAACCCTACTTAAGAAACTAAGACCCACCACACTGGCTGCTGATCTTCTCCCTGCAGAATACTTACAAAAGGCTGGAGTCGCTATTGCATACCCCGTCTCAATCTTGATTAACCAGACCATATCTGAAGCTACTATCCCCGCTATTTGGAAAATCTCCCATTTCATACCACTTCATAAGGGGTGCAGCTCCACCAAACTGTCAAACTTTAGGCCCATAGCTATCTTGTCACCACTAGCTAAAATTATGGAGAAGTGTGTACATATACAGCTCATGCACTACCTCACACAGAACAAGCTATTGCCCAACTCTCAGCATGGCTTTAGACCAAATCACAGCACTACATCAGCCCTCCACTCATTCACTAACGTTATAAACCACAACCGTAACAATAACAAACTATCCTCCGCACTCTTTCTAGACCTTTCCAAGGTCTTTGACATGGTTGATCACAATATGCTAATGAACACCTTAAAGGCCTTCACCTTAAACAATCAATCACTTCAATGGTTTGAATCTTACCTACAGGCCAGGGAACAGGCAGTCCTATGGCAGGACAAGCTATCATCGTGCCTCTCCATCAAGCTGAGAGTCCCCCAGGGGTCTATATTAGGACTCCTCCTCTTTTCTATCTTTATAAACGACCTTCATACAGTCATCCCAGATGCTACCTGCATTCAATATGTGGATGACTCCACTTTGATTTGTTCTGCCACCTCCCCAGCTAACCTTTTCATGTTAACCAAAAACACCTTCAACTCAGTGGAAAAACAGCTTTCAAACTAATGTCTGATCCTTAACCCCAACAAAACTAAGCTGCTTCTCTTCTCCCCTACACATAGGATCACCCCACCACTCTTAAACATAACAGCAAATAATGGCACCATTATCTCCCTGGAAGCCCAAACTAAACTACTGGGTGTCATAGTTGATAACCTCAGGTTTGACATGCACATCAATCAAACTATAAAAACTATCAATAAAAAACTCGGCTGCCTTTATAGGATCAAACCCTTCCTTACCTCACCTGCTCGAACTGCAGTTGCCCACTCACATGTACTATCTACCCTTCTTTACGCCTCTCCTCTTTTCTCCAACTTGAACAAAACAGATCTTAATAAATTATCATCATGCTGCAACTACATCGCCAGATTTGCTACTGGCACACCCAACTGAACCCACTACTGTCACAACCTAAATCTACTAGAATGGCTGGAACTACTTTACCTTCTGAAGTTCAGTAAGCTCATAGTAGCCCATAACGTTCTCTAGTGGCCGGAAAATGCACCTGCTCTAAAAAACATGATCAGTCCCTATAGTAACAACCACCCACTCCGCTCATCCACCAGACTCCTAGTTCAAACAGTTAAATCCAACCACTCTGCTGGTGAGTCACTCTTTGCCAGTTCTGTTGGAAAGACATGGAACTCACTTCCAACTGATGTGACTTGAGAGCCTTCATTAACCTTATTCAAAAACTAACTTAAGAATTACCTCAAATCGCATTGGTTATGTCCCTGTTCTAACCCTGACTAGTGTCCTCTATATTTCTTGGTTGCCTCTAATCTACAAATGTTTCTTTACTATCTACCTTCTCCATATCAGGAAGGGTAAATTGAATAAACTGATACTCAAGTGTCTGAATCCTGAATGTAATATGTTGATACTACCTGTAAATAAATACTTGTATTGCTCGTATCTGTAACCTATATGTAACTACCATGTACTAAATGTTCTATAACTGTATGTGTGTATGTACCTTGGAGCTTTTCTGCCCAGGCCTCCGCTGAAAATGGACATATATCCATTCAGACTATCCCGGTTAACAGATGTAAAATAAATAAAAAATAAAATAAAAGTACACATCTCATAATATATGTAAAGTTGATATGTTTTCTCTTACTTTTGCATAGGTGAATGTCTGGATTAAGACCCTTGGCTTAATCTAATAACACGTTTTAAATGGAAACAAGTAAATATAAAAAAAATTAATATAATTAAATGTTTCCTTGAGCAATAAAGGTTTCAGCTTGTCTTTTGGGCTGCAATGGAGAACTGCATTTTTCTTTTTTGTCTGGCTTTTTCATGGGGACAAGCTGATAATAGAGCAAAGAAAGACAGAACACTGGTTTCTTCAAGGCTAACAGTTAATTATTTCTGAAAGTATGTAAGTAATTTTCACATCTGAGGAGAGGGAATAAAGATAAAAAAGAAGAGACACCAATTAGTGTAAGCATAAGCAAAGGCAATAATATGCATCTTAACATTGATATCCTCAATTTCAGGTCAATTAGGACCAGTGTTTGCAGCTGTCTACCTGACACAAATGCTCCTATTAGGAGGGTTAACCTTCATTATTTGAAGATGTACATAGCTATGTGTGTTTGTATTAAGATAAGTTATGGGGGGTGCCTTTTTTTTTTGGTTGAGGGTTTTCGTTAAAATAAAAATTCTTGTAGAATGTGAGATAGGTTACAGTGTTGATGATAAGAAAAAACTGTGTAAAGATTTATCCTGCCAAACATTAATGGGCGCATGTATCAAAAAAGCTGGAAATAGACATTTTACAAATCTGCCATATATAATAGGTGGGAATAATGACTTCTTACCATAATGGCAACTCTTTCCATATTATCTTGGAATGTGAATGGTCTCACAGGTATAGACAAAAAGGAAAGAATACTTAATTATATAAAGAAATGCAGAGTAAAAATAGCAATGCTACACAGGAGACACATTTGAAAAGACCTGAGCATATGAATTTGATAAATAAAGGATTTCAGGATAGATATTCTGCAGAATATCAGGGACAAAGGAAAATAGAAGTACTTATATTAATTGCTAGAGGAGCTCCAGTTGTGATAATAGAAGGGGAAAAAAGATAATAATATCAGATTTTTGGTAATAAGGAGCAATTGACAAGGGATGAGGTTTACTCTGGCATGTGTTTATGTTCCACCTAAAACTGCTATTTTGGAGCTTTAAAAATATTGGGAGAAATAATTGGCTTTCAGCAGGGAATATTATGTATAGATAGAGACTGGAATTTGGTTTGCAACAAGGAGGAGGTCTCTGGAGGGCAAAGAAGGGAAAATATAACAAAAGAGGATAGATTTCTGAAGACATTTAGGAAAATATTTGGTATGAAAGACTCAAGTTCAGTAGTAGGAACTCTTGACAGAATTTACATATTGTTTTCCAAGGTACAATAACTGGGCTAGACTTGACAGAAATTATGCAGCAACACATCCATTTAATTGAGAACTTTGATACACATCCAATATCTATTTGAGATCACGGACCAATAATTAGTAAGATAAAAATGCATTGTAATAAAGTAAAGATGAGACACTGGCACTTCCCTACCTCCCTGTTAATAAGGGAGGAATTTAAGGAATGGGTAGTGGAAATTATCTGGGAGTTATTAGAGAAGACAAAAAGTACTCCAGAAGTTATAGCTAGTGAGTGAGATAAATTAAAGTGGAGTTTAAAAATAGGGTAGAAGCAAAAGAAAAAGAGATCTGGTTAAGAAGTAATAAGGGGGGTTGACAAAGGTTAAAGTATTACAAAATATGGGGAATCTGACAGGACAAGAGGAAATAGAACTACAGAGTGCTGAAGGGAAAATAAGGGAGTACTTGGATATTATGCATGAATTTAGAAAGATTGCTGTTAAGCAACCTTTTTTTTCAAAAACATTTTTATTTTGTTTTCATTATAAACATACGCAAAAGTACATATAACAAATACAATAAAACAATAACAAAACTATTTACAATATTTACATTCATCCATGATAAACAATCATTTTATCCATGAGAAGTTATCAGTATTTGATCAAAAGGTTTTCCAATTTTTGCCATGCTATTTTTTTTGTAAGTAATGTTATGAGTTCTATAACAAATGGTTTGCAGTTCTTTTTTACAAACAACTTTTGCTAAATTAATAAAATCTTTAAACATCAAATCTTGTTTACTATTCTAGTTCAAAGTAATAACTTTTCTGCAATTGCAAGAATTGACCAGAGTAACTGAATCTGAGATTTAGGTATTACATTAGATATAGGAACACTGAATAGGATTAGTGAGTTAGAAATATGACAGTTATCAGACCATAAAGTATTTACAAAATATCTGAAGTCTTTCCAGTATTGAACAACATTTCTACATTCAATGAACATGTGAACCCAGTTGGCCTCTAGTAATTCATCACATTTCCAACATTTACTTTTACTGTTTTTGAGTATAAGATTTATTTTATGTGGAGTATAGAAACTCCTATTCATAATTTCCATGTATACAATCTCCAGTATAATGAAGAAGAGGTACCATATGTAGAATTTAATATTTTTTTTGGATTCATCAGATATTTGTTCTCCATTAATCTTTATATAGTAATTCCAAAAATCTGAGTCAAACTTTAGAGTGTCTTCTCTTAGTATCTTATAGATAGGTGAGATTCTTATTTTCAATAAACTGATGTCAGAATATCAAGTTATTTTCCTTTAATTTTTGCATCACATTGGCAATCAGGGGAGTATGCTACAGAGAATATAAGAAAAATAAATCATTTAATGTAGTTACTATCAATTATATTTTTAAGTTATTAAATATTTGATTAATGCCATAAGAAAAATGATCAAACTTATTATTAAATAAAGAAAATTCACGTAAAAGCCAATGAACTCTACTTATTCCATATTGTTCCTTAAATTGATTTTCTATAGTTCTGACATCAGTTATGTGAATCTCATGTATTGTTTTTCAGCTAGATATATAGGTAGGTGTGATCCAGTGTAATATTACATTAATTATAAGTAATTTGGACTAAAGATCTAAGCTAGGGAATGATATTCCATTACTGTTCCAAGCTCTAATGTGCCATTTATATGCAATCCTAGGTTTTAAGGGGAACCATACAAATTTAAGTAGCATGGAATCTAATTTTTTAAATAGTTTTTTGGGAGGGGTAGTATCAATGACTGTATATAAAACAAAATTTTAGGTAAAATTATCATTTTAATTAAAGAGAGCCTATCCTCCATTGTGAAGAACATTTTATTCCATCTTTTGATTAGTTCAGCAATGGTGGTTATTAAATTATTGTAGTTTAGTTTAGCAGACTCTTTCCATGTACTCTTTATACTGACACTCAGATATTATAATACATCATTCTCCCAATTAAACAGGGTATTCTCTCTCTTAGGTTTTTGTTGATCTTTTTGTTAATTAGTAATGTTTTGGATTTATTAAGATTAAATTTAAGCCCTGAAATTCTTTCAAACTTGCTTAAGGTATTTATAACATCATGCAGAGAACCATCAATATCCCCCAACATTAATAAAATATCATCAGCAAATAGTTGTATCTTAGGACAATAGTCCTTATTAATTTGAAAGCCTTTTATATTTTGCTTGTTTCTGATATATGTAGCAAAAGGTTCCACTGAAAGAGCAAACAATAATGGTGACAAAGGACAACATTGTCTAGTTCCCTTGAGAATTTCTAGTGGTGAGGATAGACATGATCTGGTTTTCACATAAGTTTGTGCCCCACTATCAATTTTCATTAATAAGTTGACAAAATCTGAGGAGAATTCAAAAACAATCAGAATTCTTTGTAGATAAGACCAACTAATAGAATCAAAAGCCTTTTCTTTGCCTAGGCTGATAATAGTTATTTTTTATATTTGCATGCTATGTCTATTAATGATAGTAATTTAATAATGTCATCTTGCACTTTTTTATGAAAAATTAACCCTATCTGATCATTATGTATTAAATTAGGTAATATTTTCTTTATCCTATTAGCTAATATTGTTATGAAGATTTTATAATCAGTGTTTAGTAACAAAATTGGCCTATATAAATTGCAAGATTTGGGGTCCTTATCTTGTTTTAATATGGGGGAGATAATTGAGTATTTCCATGAAGGGGTGTTATACATTTTTGCTTAACCATAGTAAAGGACTCATCAGTTTCTTTAGTATATATTAAGGAAAAAACGTATACAGTTCAGGAATTATTCCATCCAGTCTTGGAGCTTTATCATCTTTTAATTTTTTTATTTGCTCTTTTACTTATGATAGTGTTATTTGTTTATTTAATATGTTATTTTGTTGCATTGGCACCTTAGTAGTTATATTTTCTTGAATAAAAGTATTTATTATATTATCTGTCTCCAAAAGTGGTGTGTTATTATTTATATCTTTATAGTAGTTTCTGAACACTTCTAATATGCCCATTAAGTTAGATGTACTCTTAACTAAACCATCACTTTTATATTTAATCTCATTAATAAGATTTTGATTGTTTATTTTTCAGATCTTACCACTATTTTATGTACATATTTGGGATTTACAGCATAAGATTGTAATTTCAGTCTTTCTAGGTTTATGGCTACCTTATAATTCAGAATTTCTGAGTATTTTTAGTTTAACTTAGTAGGTTTGTTATGTGCTACTTTGTTATTCAGTTTTTGCATCCATTTTTTATCTTGTCTATTTTTTTTTTTTGTAAGTCTAAAAGTTCTTTGTCCCACTCTCTCCTTTTTTAAGGTACCAACATTTTATTCTACTATATATATATATATATATATAAACTTTAAAGGTGTCCCATAGTATAGTATAGTATTAGTCACTTCACCATTATCAGTTGTTTCCATAAACATATCTATTTCTTTCATTAGCCATTCCCTAAATTCATTTAACTTAGTTATGTAAGCAGGAATTCTCTGTAGAAATCTTAAATCATCTGTTTGTGTAGTTAATGTAAAGTTTATACCATTATGGTCTGAAAGTGGACAAGTCATTATAGATACATCACTTATTTTACAGTATATATTATTTGATACAAAGACCTTATTGGTTTTTGTTTGTGTACCAAACTGATATGAATAGTGAGTACAGAATAAGGAATAATGTTCTCTTAGACCATGTATATCTTTAAGGTTCATCTGGTTTGTAAAGTCATTTAACTTCTTGGCTTGAGATGTTAGTTTTATTTTACCATTTTTAGAAGTATCATTGCCTGATAATAAGCAGTTAAAATCAACTGTTGCTATAATTTCCCCTTTTGCATTTAAAGTAATCAGGTCCAGATATTTGTCAACATATTTTGTACTCGGTCCTGGTATCCAGTATGTATTAATCAAAGTATAATTATTTCCTATTGATTTCCAAAATAACCATGCATCCCATCTTTATTTGAAATTGTATGTATAATTCTTGGCATAGTATAAGTATTTTCCATAGAATAAGAGTGCTCCTTCTCTTAGTCTTAAAACATGAATCAGCCAGAATGGTATAGCCATTGAATGAGTATTTTTGTAGATATTTTTTTAATAGATGGGTTTCCTGTAAAAAGATGATCTAGGCTTTATGCATTTTGCTATATTTAAGCAAACCAGCTCTTTTGACATCATTGTTCAAACCATTAATATTTAATGATAAACATTTATAAGCCATTGACTATAATGTGTATGTTATTACTAACTAAAAAAACTTTTTTCCATGTTGACTTGAAATCTACTGAAAACTTACTTATCATGGATGCATAACATGTGTTAAGCACTACTTTCAAAATCCCAAAACTATTTACACATACACGAAACATAAAGTTTCTGGTTTAATTAAAAACTTAACTAAACCATCCATCCATCACCTCTCCAATACCAAACGACACAAATTATCCATCTCTGCTTTGAATATAGTATAAAAACAAAAAAGAAAAGCATTATGAAAGCAACTAAAGAAATCTGATTCCATGAAATATACAGTAGAATGAGAGTGCCCAATATATCTGAAGCTGTACGAATATGTCACGTATGATAATAACACCTCTAATATGTAGATATGTCAGAAACACACATCAGATCAAAGTATGTATAAGCATTAGAAGCTGAATGCTAAGAAGATTGTCATTATTTCCAAGACTTTTCAAGAAACATCAGATAATTTAACCATTTTGTCAATCATCTATCTAACATTTTTCATGTAAGGATCTGTTGAATATATATATATATATATATATATATATATATATATATATATATATATATATGAGTCTAGGACATTTCACTGAAACTCAAATGACTGAACACAAATCACTGAAAGCACAATTCACTGAAAACTCAATTCACTGAAACACATTTCACTGAAAGTTATATATGGCCTTTTCCCCACTGTAGTGCGACCCTGGAGTTAGCATATATAGTAAGGGGGGTGTGGCCGCCCCCACATATTTTAAGTATATATATATATATATATATATATATATATATATATATATATATATATATATATGTATTATGTCCGGAAGAGAGTAATATGTTGGAATGCAAGTATCCATGTATATAGTTAAAAATATTTAAAATATGTGTGGGGCTGCACTCCCCACACTCCCGATGTGGGGGGCCGTGCCCCACACAAACACCCTTACTATATATACTAACTCCAGGGTCGCACTACAGTGGGGAAAAGGCCTTATATAAGTTTCAGTGAACTGAGTTTTCAGTGAATTGAGCTTTCAGTGAAAAGTACACACTAATTTGACTTTCAGTGAAATTTCCTAGACCCATATATATATATATATATATATATATATATATATATATATATAAACACTTATTACAACATAGCTATGATGTTTTGCAATTATACACACATTACTCATATGTATTAACAATATCTATGCTGACGTATTTCATCAGGAGGGGGAGAGAGAGAGAAAAAAAGGGGGGCCTCACAACCCTCTGTTTAGTTACTAAAGGTTTAGTTATATAACATAAGTCTGATGTTAATATGCATAATGAGTTTTCTAATGCAGCTCTTAGTTCACTTTATGTCATTTAGTTACTAATAGTGTCATTGAATCTGCAGAATGTATGCATCTATAAGAGAACATAGGCATTTTCAAAGAAGATAAACACTTTTTTCAGAACTAATTATTTACCATTTAATGCATCTAGTGAAGGATAACAGAATTTCAAGAGAAAAGAATTCTAAGTACAACCATTTAACAAGTTCAAAATGTCAAATGATGCCATCAATGTTGTTTCCTCATGCTGCAGGTTCATAAACTTGTTAAAAAGTATCTAAATAGGCTCATGCACAACAGAAGTTGTCTCTAGTGAAGAAAAAAGCATTTTCGGTAGGAAATTCAGATATAGAAGCTTTTAGAGTTTACAGAAAGCAAAAAAAAAAAAAAAAACAGTCAAGCTGCCTTGTCAGTGCATGTCATGAATCTCCACAATGAGAACAGTCACACAGACCACCAGTTTCCTCACAAAACATCAACATCATGAAAAAATTAACCCTTTCATATAAAAACAGCTATTTAGTAGTAACAACAACTGCCTTAAATCAGAAATCATATTATAACATTTCAATCATTTACCCACCAATTAACCAGGCCAGAGAGAGGAGAAAAAAATATATATATATATATATATATATATATATATATTATATATAAAACTATTATTTAGTTATCTATAAAACACCATTAATGTACTGTATTAAAGTTTAAATGTATCTAAACAAAGGGTCTAAAACATCTCGTTAGAAACACTAATCAGAAACACATTGTTACCCCGCCACTGACCCACTACAAAAAATGCACTTTGGTATTAAGTCAAATTAAATTATTACTGAAGAATTAGAAGACATACATCATTTGTAGTTATTTAAAAGAGAAAAGTATGTAAAGTACTTATAATGGGGAAAAGAGAGAAAAGGAACATTGGTAACAAAAAAGAATAGGAAGAAAGAAGAGAGAGAGAATGTTATTTAAATACTTAGTACTATATGTAATTAGAAGAAGTAGATATAGAAAGGAAAAGAGAAAGTTAATAATAAAAATGATTCACATTACCTTAGAGACTTTCCAGAATCAAATATATTATGATTCATAAAACAAAGCATTTAAAATTAGAAGGAATTTATTCATTTGTCCTTTAGTTTCTTAGTTTTGTTTCCTCCTTCCTTCACAGACCATCCATTTTTTTGTTGTATGTCTCTTCAAACTCTGGGATGACCATTCCATTTCTTCAATGCCTGACAGTATTTTCTTCATTTGGATAAATTCTACTGCTTCTTGTAGGGAATCAAAAATCTTAACTCCTTCTAGCAAGGTGATTTTTCTTCTTGCAGGAAAATTTTGAGCTTTAATATTGGCTTTTTTCAAGGACTTAATTAGAGGAACACACTCCTTTCTTCTGGATATAACTGTAGAGGTGTGGTCATTGTCAAAACAAATAACATTTTCACCCATCCTGATAGGGGATTTAGTCCAAGCTGATTTCAGCGCTATGTCCTTGTCTTGCAAGGAAAAAAAATCTAAGTATTATAGACCTGGGGTTAGATGAACTCAGAGATTAAGCTGGATTTGCTAGGGACCAATGAACCCTCTCAATTCCAAAAGAGAGGGATTCAGGCATGTTTAGCGCTGATGAAAACCACCTATTGAGGAAATGAATCATGTTAGCACCCTCTTCTTTCTCAGGAATTCCATGTATTCTTATATTATTCCTCCTTGATCTACTGGTACTTTTCCGTTAAACCCCTACCACTTTGCGCTGCTGTGTTTTGCCAGTTCTTCAACTGCATGTGTCACTAACATCCTTATTCTTGCATCCAAATTATTTAGTGTTAATTTTCATTTAATTATTGCTATTAGAAAATGCCAGCAGAGATAATATTGAGTGTATTGCTGCATT
This sequence comes from Protopterus annectens, assembly GCF_019279795.1. Classification (NCBI taxonomy): domain Eukaryota; kingdom Metazoa; phylum Chordata; order Ceratodontiformes; family Protopteridae; genus Protopterus; species Protopterus annectens. The sequence continues at coordinate 543,345,616 of NC_056749.1, forward strand.
GATGAGAAGTATAGCAATGTTTCTTTAGAAGAAATGTTCAGGCGAGGGAAGTTGCCATAGCTAGACTTTTAGCAGCCACTCCCACATTACAGATTTTTGTAGTCATGAAATGATTTGTAATTATAGTGGGAGAGAATTTTTCTTGAATGGCAAGTGCAGTCAGCACAGAGTGGTTACAATAATTGCTTCATTTATTGCCTGAAATGTACTGCTCCAGCTTCAAAGGCGATAACATCGCGTTTTAAGGATCAAACATTCAAATCATCCAGATGACCATATGTCTGGGTATCCTGCAAATACATGCAATGCACAGAATGAAATTTAAAATATATGTCAGTTGTGTGCAGTGAATAATATAAATAATAATGAGAAACAAATTAAAATGAACTGGGATTTCTCAGCAGTCTTCTGTTGCCATTTTACCACAGAATATTACAACTATCTTTCAAAGGCGCGTGCTAACTTTAGGTTCAGTGATTGCTGTTATAGAAAGGCAGCATCTTTTGTTATGATTTTTGCCCAAGTGGGTTAAACACAAGATTGTGTGAAAAAGAAACTGTTAAACAGTACATTGTGGTGAACAAAGAGGAAATACCGGCAAAACACAGCAGCGCAAAGTGTTAGGGGTTTAACGGTACTTTCCAGCAGAGATAACAGTGAGTGTATTGCTGCATTTCTGAGAAGTATGGCAATGTTTCTTTAGAAGAAATGTTCAGGTGAGGGAATTTGCCTTTGCTAACTTTAGGTTCAGTGATTACTGTTATAGAAAGGCAGCATCTTTTATTATGATTTTTGCCCAAGTGGGTTAGATTTTTCTAAAAATTAAAGTATATTTCCTGTCAAGATATTAAAATCTAAGCAGAGCTACTGATTTCTGCTGCTATCAGACTGCCATCTTGGCCATGCCCCCCTAGCAGTCATTTCTTGATAATAACTCCAGTGCACAAAAACTTTTGGCACAAACACTTGGGTAACAGAAAGTAGAAAGGGTTGTTGCCAAACTTAGTAAGCCTACAACAAGGAAAATAACCAAAGATCCCATAGAGGTATTAGAGATATTTCAGAACTTCTAATAAAATTTGTATGAAGCAGACAAGTGTGGAAATCAAAAAAAAGCACAAATGGGAATATTTTTGGAAGGCTTAAGTATGACAAGGTTAGAGATAGAGGAAGCTCAAGAGCTAACAGTTAAGACAGGAGGAAATGAAATACAAAAGTTGCTATATAACCAATCTACAGAAATAGATGGTATTCTCGTGGAAGTTTGGAAGTTAGGAGGGAACAAAGTGATAAAGATCTGGAAGGTTTTGTTTAACAGCATTTTAAAGGGAAGGGAGGCACCAACATCCTGGGAAAAAGTTGTGATGGCTGTAATATCTAAAGATGGTAAAGACCCATCTGATCCAGCTTCATATAGGCCCATTTCAGTTTTAAACCATGATTATAAAGTGTTCATGTCTATAATGGTTAAAAGAATGGCAACGGTGATGCCAAAATTGATAGATATGGACCAATGTGGTTTTCTACAAGGAGGAAAACATTTGACAACATTAATAGAACAACATTGAGCCAGAGGTTAGCAAAAGGTAAGAAAATACTACTGTTATTAGTGGGTCTTGAGTCAGAGAAGTCATTTAACAAAGTCAGCTGGGATTTTATGAGTAAGGCAGTGGAAACATCTGCATTTCCTGATACAATAATAATGTTAATTAGAAGGATATATGAGGAATCAGAGACAAAAATCAAAGTGGAAGGGCTCCTCTCTGATAAATTGTGTCTGAACAGCAAAACTAGGCAGTGGTGTCCTCTTTCCCCTTTATTTGCATTATGTTTAGAATCATTGGCAAAGAAAATAAGGGACCTAGAAATGTATTTATTTATTTGCTTTTTGTTTACAGAGAAACTCCACTGGGCCAACAGTACCCATTTCCGGTGGAGGCCCAGGGAGAAAAGCTCCACAGTACACAAAATTAACAGTTAAAATTATACAGTTGAGAATACAAATAAATTACAAATAAGGTACACAGAAATTACAAGGCATATATATATACAAGTTGTTAAGGAAAATCTGAACAGAAGTATATTTTTAGCAATATTACAATCTTAAGCAGTCAGTATGAAGTAAGTATCTGCATAGCTTATTGTGTCAATAAACTCTATGTGCAGTAGTACTGTCTTACACAAAAACAATGATGACAAGAAATAGGGAGTCATGCATATTCTGGGAGGGCTTGGTGCAAGTACACTTCCAGCATGAGGAAAGGTGATTCTGTAGGGAATCTTTGAAATGGGAGGGATTCTGAATTGTTCTAATGGATAGAAGTAAAGCATTCCAGTTCTTGGCAATTGAGAATGAGTAAAGAAGCTGTCCCGGTGGGAGGTTAGGTTTGTGAGCCTGTAAGAGCTTCTGATCCCCTCATCTAAGATGCCTGTTTAGGAGGTAGTGGTTGAATGTTGAGATCAGGGCAGGACAGTCTTGGGGTTTGAAGAGTATTTTGTGACCTGTGGTTAGTTGAAAGTAGGAGAGGTTGTTTAGTAATTCTAGCCATTTCAGTGACGAGAGCAGTGCAGTGATGACTGGAGTTTTCAAGTTAGTTGCAAATTTGGCAATTTTATTGTAGCACGTCTCTAGTTTGAATTTAGAGTAGCATTGGATATTAGTAAGTAGAGGGGTGCCATAGAGGAGAGAGGGTAGTATGTATGTTATAGTTAGTGTTATTCTTGTGGATGGGCTTAGGAAGTGATTATGTCTATAAAAGGTTCCAAGTTTCTAAAGTACACAAAAAATGTTGCACTCCCAAACAACGAAACCAAGAAAAACAATTTAGGGTCCATGCAGATAGCACCTGTATTCCCCTGCAGCAGTCCTGAGCAAAGTGAACAAACTCACTTTGCAGATAAGAATCTTTAATAATCACACATAGATAAGCGCTTTCGTCTGAAACTGCGTAGACCTTAAATTGTTTTTCTTGGTTTAAAGGTTCCAAGTTTAAAATATGTTTTGCGAATATTGTGTTGTATATGAAGGTCGAATTTCATGTATTTGTTAATAGTGACTCCAAGGAGCTCTGTGTGGCTAATGACTTCAATTAATCATTTATTAAGAGAAAAGATGGTGAACTTAATCTTATTTAAGGGGTAGTTTTTTTTTGGGGGGGTATGATTTTGGATTTTTTTGGAGTTCAGGGCTAGGTGGTTGTTGTGCATCCAAGATTCAGTGGAGGAGAAGGCTTTTTGAGTTAGTATAAGTAGGTCAGAGATAGTGTTGGCAGAGCAGATGATTGTAGTGTTGTCTGCATATTGAATGACAAAGCCTTGAGATAGTGTAGTGATGATTGAAAATTGTTTATGAATATGCTAAATAGGATTGGTCAAAGTATGGAACCTTGGGGAACACTGGTGGTGGTGCTGAGGAAAGGAGAGATGGAGTTTTGCCATCTAACAGCCTGTTGCCTTTCATTTAAATAACTAGAGAACCAGTTTAGAGTATGGGGGGAGACACCCATTCTAAGAGAGTTGAGTGATGTGTAAAGGCTAAGAAACAGTGTTGAAGGTTTTGGATAGGTCAAGGAAAAGGGTGGAGACAATTTTGCCAGTGTCATGGGCTCTGCTTTCAGTATCCATAAAGGAGAGAAGGGGAGTTGTAGTATCATGGCTAGGCCTGAGTTCATGTTGTGAGGGTGTGAGTCTTTGGCTGTCTAGAAGGTAGTGGAGAGGTTAAGTGTTGATGCATTCTTATAAGATTTTAGAGAATGGAGAAAGAATTGTAATGGGTCAGAAGTTAGTGATGTCAGTGTTATTGCCATATTTAGGGAGGGGGTGAATGAAGGCCTTTTTCCAGGCTTTGGGAACATAGGACTCAAGGATGGATCTGTTTACAAGTAAGCTTATGGGGTAAGAGAGATACTGTCAGAATCAATTTTTAGGTATTCTCAGGGTAGATTAACAGGGGCATTGGAACAGGGTTTTAGTTTTAGTAGTAGTTGTTTTATGGTTGAAGTTGGGGGTGGGTTTCAGGGTAAAGGTAGAAGAGGGGTGGGTATTGGGTTCTGGTGAGAGTTTGGTGTTAAGAGGGAAGGGGGAGTGAGTGGGTGATCTAAGTGTTGGTGTGTGGCAAGTGGAGTAGTTTGACAGAATTTAGCTCTGACATTGACTATGTAGTTGGTAAATGAGGTATTGAAAAGGGAAGCTATTTCTTCAGGACATTTGTCAGGGTGAGGGCAGGGGTTGTTTTTTTTTTTTTGCCTGTGTTAAGTAGTGAGGTAATGGAACTCCAGAATTTTTTTGGGCTCTGCTGGTGGTTAGAATGAAGTTTTAGGTAATGTTCTTTTTATCTCTGTTGACTAGTATTTTACATGGTTGCAAAGTTCTTTGAATTTTAGGTCTGGGGGTTTCTGTGTGCCTGCCATAACTTCCATATTTTGTCTCTGGCATGCATGAGAAGATGAGTGGATTTAGATAACCAAGGGGCTTGGTTAGTTTTGACGCTCTGCACGAATACTGGTGCTAGGCTATTTAGGATATTCATGAAGTTGGTGTTGAAGTAATCAAGAGGTTCATCCAGTGGGAGGGTTTTAGTGAATGCCAATCAGTTGATTTTAGAATATTGTTGAAGGTGATGGGGTTGAATGAAGTCAAGTTCCTTGTTTGTTTATAATGATGCTGACTTTGAGTGGAGGGGGAGATTCAGTTAATAAAGACTGAGAGATGATCTTTGAGGGTATTTGGCAGTGTTCCCGCTGAGGATATTTTGTTGGGGTTTGTGACCAGAATCCAGTCTAAGATGGATCTGTTATCATTTGTGGGGGATTTTATGAGCTGGGCAAAGTTGAAGAGATTAATTGAAGATGGATGTTTGGAGTTGAATTCTAGCCAGTTGATAGTTACGTCTCCAAGTAAGATAGTCTCATTTTTTTATATTGGTGGAAATCCAGGCTAGGATGTCTTCCAATATCATGGTGTTGTTTCCAGGGGGTGTATAGAGGGCTACTATACAAAGTATTTTGCTGTTATTCATATTTAAGAATTATATAAGAATTTCTGAGTTAGAAAACTGTGGTATGGGGTTAGTAAATGGAACACAATTGTGGGAGTTAGGAAAAAAAAAGGGCAACACCATCTCCTTTTTTATAGGTCCTGTCTAACCTTAATGTTTGAAAGCCTGGAGGGAGAAATTCAATGTCGTTTTAGCCAAGTCTCTGCGGTTGCAATAATGTCTGGTTGCTGGTGAGCGACCCATGCATGAAAGTCAGAGATTTTATTCTGAATGCTTCAGAGATTTAGATTTACTATATATATATATATATATATATATATATATATATATATATATATATATAAAATGACTTCTGAGAGTTTCTGTTGGGTATGGTATGATGGCTGAATTTACTGGTTCCTGGATTGGGGTGTATATCAGCACATAAAGCAGTGCTGGAGAGCTTAGAAATATGATTTGATTGTCATAGGTTAGGGGTAGATTTGGAGTCACTTGTTTGAAAATATACAGTAGGTAATAGTAGTGTATTAAGCTGGTTTTTAAATGTTGAGGAAATAGGCTTTACTTTGTGATGGTGGAGGGGATTTAGTTGATAGAAACTTGAGGGGATATCAGTATAGCAATTTGGTGGAATAGGTAAGATGATGGAGGTAAGAGGTTGGAGAGAAGTTAGTAGAGAAACAGGTCAGATTTTGAGCAGAGAGAATTGATAGGAATATGAGGAGTGAGAAAAGGAGTAGGGTAGAGAGTGTAAGTGTAGTGGTAGATAGCATTTTAGTTGGCTTTGGAAAGTTGAGTTGTGAACAAAAGTAGGATTTAGAGGAGATGTTATTCATCTGTGGTTGGGTAGCTAGAGAGAGTATAATCTATTGTGGTACATCTGAGGTGCCACGGAATGCTAAAGCTGAGTAGAGGGAGTATATATAGATTGAAAAGAGGGAAGGCTGTGAGTAGGAATGGTACTTGAAAGGGGATTTAATATAGTAGTCTGGTAGGGTAAGGTAAGAGAAAGAATAGTATGGGGAGGGGTGACTTTAGATATAGTAGTTGAAGACTGTATACAGGTGGAGTAGGGAGGGGTAATAGGTAGGAGTGGTAAGGGGATGATCTCTGTGGGAGGAGCTGCTGGAAGTAACTTTAGTGATTGGAGGGATTACAGATGGTGATTGTATGGAGTTAATGAGGGGAGGGGTTAGGTAGGTATAAGTGTAAGGAACGTGGGGATAGGGTAGGTGAGTGGAGTGAGACCGAGAGATGTGGTTTTAACCAAATACAGAGGTAAGCAATATGCAGAAGAGAGCAAAAAACAATCTGTTGAATCAGAAATGGCACTGATAAGAGCGTGAGTTAAATTAGGTAATTGCTGGCAGACTGTCTAACTGTGTAGTGTGTGGTTCGCTAGGTAGGTTATAATATATATTTAAATTGTAGGGCCTAGAAGTGGTGTACACAACTAACAAGTCACAATGCCCATAACCATTATGTTATTGGGTGACTACTTCTGAAAACTACTTATTGAACAAAAGGACTTGTAGGGTTCTGTTCAATGTAAGGTTTGTGTAGAGTGTGGGGAGAGACTAGAACCCAGCTGCCAACCTAACGGCTTGCTCTCCAGACAGTTGAGATTACTATTAAAAATAACACATACAAAAGTCTTTGGTGATGGTACTCTCTTCAGTGTTTGAGACCCAATGCACTTAACCCGTAAGCTGGACCGGAGGTTTGAATTCAGCGAGGGAGTTAGTTTCACAGCTTAGGTGATTAGGGACAAGTATTTCTGGAGTAAAAGAAGGAAGGAGTAAGAGAAGAGAAAAACAAAAATTTGAAAAGTGGGAAAACACAACAATAAATCAATCATTTAGTGTCCATGAACATCTCCATGCAGCATATACATAAGTCAGAACAGAGTTCATATCACAATACATTTATCGCTAGATACAATGGCTGTAGATGTTTCTAGCATAAGGTAAGAATGCTAAACAATAGGTCAGCTATTCAATAGTAGGCTATAATATTGGCTAACACTCTATCTAGGCTAGCAGATGCTAAGAGACCTTAGTATTTCACATTATATAGGAGCAAGATGCTGTATAGCTAATAAACTGGATTAGCGTACTATAAACAAACAGACAAATAGAAACAGGTAGTTTTACAAACAGTTGAAAAAAGGTCTATGTCTCTACTACATTGACCATTATAGGTCAAGCTTCAGAGTTTGTAGAGCCAAATAATCAAGCAGACTATAATGCACAATATATACATTAATTTCTATAGTAGGTCAATCTTCAGTGAATTTTGAGAGCGAAGAGATTTGGAAAGGAGATGGGTTAGGTGATATGCCCTGTGTTGAGATGCTTTTTGACTTACATTCTGAATTTAGAATAAGTGTTGCCAGTGAGTAGGTGTCTGAGAGAAGAAAGAATGTGCAGTGCTGCGGGGTTATTCAAGGATATAATCAAGGATATAAATGTGGAGAATTCAAGGATGTAACTGGCATGGTGTTCAAAAAAGTTGGCTTTATTTGCAGATAATATTATTTTGCAACTGATGGAACCAGAAAAGGATATCTCATTATTGTAGAATATTTTGAGACCATTCCAGATTTTGTCGGGATATAAAATTAATGAAGATTAAATGTCTCATAATAAAGATTATGAGATCAGATGGCATAATGGTTCAATCCTGACCTCCACTCAATGCCTGTTTGGAGTTTGCATGTTTTCCATGTATCTCTGTGGGGTTTCTCCCACCTCTGAAGAACATGCTGTTTCTATTTCAAACACACCAATGAATAGAGCTGTGGACAGCAGCACAAACTCTACATGGTGCCCTGTAGGGGGAAGAGTTGCATAGGTCAACCACTTTGACCACCAACTATGGTGCATAGTATCTTCAAGATAGGAGAACATGGATCACAGACTACATGCTGTGGCAGGTCTAGCCACTCAATGGTGTAAAGTATGGCTCAAGGTGATTTGGTCATGTTGTCTAATGTCACAAAATGCACATAGATATTTGCCAGTGATAAGTGGGTTGAGGACCCGGCCTACTCCGACCTATACCAGGGATACATGGTAATGGTGGGAGAGGTCTGTGTGTCCCTACTGGCCAGTGTATACCCACCATAAAGCCCAGCAGCCCTGGATCAATAAGCAGCTATCCAGCCGATGTGCAGTTGCAAATCATGGGTTACCTGGAATAGCTCTGTTGAGCAAAAGCTGGACATAAAACTAAGAATTGCTACACTCAGTCTAGGTTCACTGACAAGGCACACCTTCAAAGTGGATGACATGATGATATGTAGGAGGCTGGATCGTATGTATCCAAGATGCAAGATGGAAGAGCGGTGCATCAAAGACACTTGGCTTGGGTTCCAGAATCTACTACTCAGGAAGAGGACAGACTAGCAATAATGTTGGCATTGTGATGAGACACAGGCTTCAGAAGGCAGTGAGGGATATCATTAGAATTAGTGACAGACTCATGGCAATTAAGCTCCAGTGTATTGATAGGACAGTATTCATAACCTCAGCCTTTGCTTATGCATACAGCAGTTGCAAGACCTACTAGATAAGGCAGGACAACATGAATTGGTGTTGATAATGGGTGACTTGAATGCACATATCAGGACAGACAGAACAGGATATAAGGACTGCCTGGGTCTACATGGATGGGGCAACAAGAATAAAGAAGGTGAGGCCATTCTAGACTTCTTTCTATCAAATGTTTTGATAGTAGCCAACTCGTGGTTCAGAAAGACAGAGAGTCACAAGATCACATAAAAGAGTGGTCAACATGCAATTCAGGTAGACTTTCTGTTAGTAAGGAAAGTACACTGGGGTAGAATCAGTGATTGCAAAGTCAGCCCACAGCATAAACCACTGGTTGCCACAGTCAATTGCAAACAATGGTCAGAGAAGGTTCTAAGGTCAACAGAGATCAGGCAGAAGGCCTGGAAGTTGACTGGAGAGAAAGTACAGCAGTTTAAAGAATTACTCTCGGCTCTAACATCCCAAGAAAAGGAGAAAATAGGTGGAGCTGAAGAAGAATGGCAGCACCTCAAAACAGCATGTGTAAGGACTACAGAAGAGATAAGTGGCTAGGCCGGCTATGGAAATAAGGTACATAAAGAAAGTTGGTGGTGGAATGCAGAAGTCCAAGAAGTTATCAAAAGAAAGAAGGGGTATAGGAAAAAGTGGGAGATAAAAAAGACGAACCAGGATAGGAAAGAATACTGGATGGCTAACAAAGAAGCTAAGAAAAGAGTTGCAATAGCAAAGAAAAAGGCATCAGAGGCACTCTACCAGCTTCTGGAAAGTAACTCAGTAGTTGGCACCAACTATATCAGGTTGCAAGGCAAAGACACAAAGATGAAAAAGATAGACAGACACCCTTAATAAGAGATGTCAGCTACAGTATGCTTACCAGTCCACAGGACATCAAAGGCAGATGGAAGAAGTACTTCCAGCAGCTTCTGAATGAAGAACTCCCCCCCCCACACACACACACACACAGAAGCTGTACTTCCCCACAGCCTAAATGAAGCATAAGAGAAGAAGAGGAGCCTACCTAGAAGAAGTAAGAATAGCACTAAGTAAAATGAAGTCAGGGAAAGCAGCAGGCTCAGATGAGGTCACAGCAGATATGATAAATATACTGGGTGAGATATGGCTCCTGAGTACTCATAGCAGAGTGGATAGAAAGGCGTATCCAAGATGAATGGAGAATGAGCATACTTGTGTCAATGTACAAGAACAAAGGGGACTCACAATTGTGGGCAGTACAGAGGTATCAAACTGCTGTCACATTCCATGAAAGTTCTGGAGAGGGCGATTCATAAGTGGATATTCAGAGTAGTAGAAATTAAGATGGGAGAAGAGTAGTTTGGATTCAGATCATAATGCAGCAGAACTGATCCGATGTTTTCAGTGAGATAAATAGCTGAGAAGCAGCTAGAGATGAGGAAAGTCTAGCGGGCATTCCTAGATTTGGAGAAAGCATATGAAAGGTACCAAGAAAGCTGATTTGGACAGTACTACAGTGATTCGATGTCCCAGAAATGTTGGTAAAATTAGTGCAGGTTAGATACAAGGACCCAATGACTCAAGTATGAACAGTGTTCAATCTGACAGAGGGGTTCCCAGTAGGAGTGGGTGTGCATAGAGGTTCAGACCAGAGCCCACTACTGTTCATACGGGTGATGGACTACATTAGCAAACAGGTTGGAGAGGACAGGTCAACAAAGTTGCTGTATGCAGATAATGTGGCTTTACAGGCTGACTCTGAGCAAGAACTTCAGCAAAGGATAGGGGAATGGAATGCAAAAGTGAAGGCACATAGAATGAAACAGAGTACAGATAAGACAGTGGTAATGGCAGCAAATTGGGGAAATCAGAAGAAGCTGAGAATTGAAATAGAAAAGAAGATAGTGGAACACGTTAATAGCTTCAAGTATCTGGGAGGGGTGGTTGAGGATAAGGGAAGTCTGAATGAATCAATCAAAGCTATTATCAGAGGGGCTATTGCCAATTGTCAGAGTGTGTCAGGTAGATTATATGACAGAAGAATGCCAAAGAAGCTGAAAAATAAGGTGTACAAAACAGTGGTGTGACCAATACTACTGTATGGTACAGAAACCTGGGCAGTAAAGCAGAGCAGATGAGAAGGCTATAGGTGATGGAAATGAAGTGTTGAGAAGGGTAATAGGATGCACACTGTGGAACCGATGAAGAGATAGGGACATAACAGCAGAAGCCAAAGTAGCTCCAATTGCAGAGAAGGTCAAAGAGAACAGATTACAGTGGTCCAGGCACTTGTGCAGAAAAGCAGAAGACAATCTGGCGAAGATGATTTGGGACAGACAGAAAGAGGGTAAGAGGAAATGAAGGCATCCAGCAACAAGGTGGATGTCTTGTGTGAGAGAATATCTGTGACAGTCAGGCATGAGTGTTGAGGAAGGCAGGAGTGTGGTATTGAATTGAGAGAGCTGGTGACAGTTGACACTCCAACCTCATGTAGAAAATGGGAAAAAGAGGGTTGATGATTGCTTTATCTTCATTAATTTTATCATCATCATTATCATCATCAAAGGCTATAGCTATAAAGTGTGTACCAACACATGAAATGGTCCAGCAATACCCATATTTTTGGAGATATGATAAAATGAAGTATTTAGGAGTATGGATTAAAAAGGATTCAGTTATGGTAGCTAAGGAAATATGGGATGAGACTAAATAAAAGATAATACAAAAACGGAGAAACTGGAAGTTCTTACCTAAAGATATGGATAGCAAGATACAAACAGTAAACATTTTTCAGTCCCTTTACTTTTATACACAGTTCAGGCATATTTCAATCAACCAGAAGAGAAGTTGTGGTCAGTAATTAATAAAGAATTGAAGGATTTTATTTTGGAGGGGAAAAGGGCAAGAGTCAAGTGGGATGAGCTGATCCTCCCAACAGAACAAGAAGGTTTAGGATTACCTAATTTGAAGGGATATTTTAGATCTACTCATACAGACCAGAAGCAGAAAGCTACAATTCAAAGTAGAAAGGGGATGATGATGAAGGAGGGAGATAATTCAAGAAAAAAAGAAAGAATGGCATTTTGAATGCAGATCCTTAAGGAGAATAACAACAGTCATACAGACTATTAACAATAAAACATGAAGAAATGTGAATAAAACTTGGTAAGGAATATTTTAAAAGACTTAGATTAATCCCGAAAACAGCATTGACATCTAGGAACAAAAGTCAAGTTATAAACCAATTTGCTCTTCCTGTCCTAACTTACAGTTTTGGAGTGACTGACTGGCCCTAAAAGGTGTTGGATAGATTAGACAGGGAAATAATGCTCATCAAATGATTTATAAAAATCATTGCATGCCAAGATTATATATTTCCCATTCCAACATAGGTATGGGCCTTCTTGAAATGTATTACATGTATAGATCTGAAATTGTGAGACTGCATACATATCTGCTGACCTCACAAGACACAAACATAGTGAAAGTTTTGAAACCTGAGGAGAATAAATCTAAGATGACTTCCCTTCTTAGTTTAGCAGAAGCATATCGACATCAAGTGAGAATGGAAATCAAACCAGAAGTAGATAAAAATCAGGCAGCAACTGAATGTGCCAAAAAAAAACAAAAGAAGGAATATAAGGTGAAAGATCAGATGAGAAGGCAAAGAATGTGGAAAATGCATAAATATAGTTGCAAGTATAGAAAACTCCTCGAAAAAAAACTCATGTTTATCAGGATTGAATGCAGGAACAGTTAAGGAGAGGCGAATTCAAACCAAAAGATGAAAGGTTAATATTGGCGGCCCAAGACAGTGGGCTATGTACACATTGGTTTACAAAGTCTATTGAACATGTGGAAGAAACAGAGAAATATAAGTTTTGTAAAACAGAATAGGAAACAGTTGCACACCTTGCTGTTGGTTGTGATATACTAATGGCAGAAGGATTGTATACTGAAAAACATAATAATATGGCAAGACTGTTGCACTGGGGATTGTGAAAACATTATAATATTGAAGTAGATGAAAAACACTGAAAACATGAGCCACAAAGCATCATAGAAAATGATGGTCTACATCACATGGGATCACCCATTACCAACAGTTCAAAAAATAGATGCGAAAAAAACTAGATATAGTGGTCCATGAAAAGAAGACAAAAGTAGTATTGATCATTTAAATCTCTACACCCAGTGACTACAGTGTCTTGTGTACAGACAGACACAAAGTCATAAAATATCAGGATCTGCGGGCAGAAATGAGAGCAATGTGGAAGAGAGATACCCAGACAGTTCCGATAGTAGTAGGAGCAATGGGTCTTATAAAAAAGAATCTACAATCTTATTTAGATATGCTACCAATGCATGTAACTCCATACATATTGCAGGAGGAGTCATTACTGGGCACATTGTGGGTGCTGCGAAGAGCACTTCTGGCTGACATCAAAGATTGAAACAATACTAATTTCATAAACTTTAACCATACTTTGACTCAGGAATGGGGTCCATTCCCATCATGGTATTAGAAACCTCAAAAGATTTGGAGAAATTAAAAAAGCAAGAAATATTATATTCATAAAGTAGCAGAAAGCATACTAAGAACTAAGCCAACATGAGAATGGAGAAAGAAGATTCTGCTATTATGGATCACTGTAATTAGGATTACCGAGAATAGACAAGAGAGGGCTGGAATTTACTACAAGAAGCTAAGAAAGGAACCAATGTAATGGGAACAAATAATTAGAGAAGGAATGGTAATAGAATAGGAAGACACCAAGAAGACATTTGGATTGCAAGCTAGTGATTTCCTTCCCTATCAGGGTTGATATCAGACTATAGGTAAAGTGAAAGGGATATGGCAATTCTAAATGAAAGACCTACATTGGTTGAGTTTTTAATTGAACCTAGAACACAAGCTGCTGTTAAAAAAGTGATAATTAGTAGGGTATATGTTTAGTGGTCCGAATAAATTAAGATGGAAAAGCATGCTTGGTGTAAAGGAACATTTTTGGATTGTGAAACTATAGGCTTTGTTTTCTCCTGGTTTGAATGAATATGAGTTCAAGTTTTGTATTTATATATGAGTATATGTCTTTAAATGTGAGTCCAAGGAATTGTGATGTCATCTTTAAGGAAGCGATACGTAACTGATGAACATCTGGATTTTATTACCATACTGAGGAAGGCTGTTTCTGAAACTGGTAAATATATTTTTAAACTGACTAAATAAAGAATAAATTGTTGGATTGAGTTTGGAGAGTACTGGCCTTTGTTTTTTTTTTCGTGTTGCTGGTTGCGTTTTGTCGTGCACTTTCACCTGCTTTGCGAATTCCTGTTGTTATATAAAATATTACACAATAAGTATAGGAATCAATCAGAAGAAGTCAGAAAAGACTGGGTAGTGAGATCAGATATGTAATTCGCAAAGAAACAATGGCTATGTATGGCTCCACAATATGCAACATAGTCTAGAAGATTTAGGATTTTTGCATGTAAGAGTTTATATGGATATTTTTATATCCCAAGTAGACTCAAAAAATGCTGGAGGTGTGATGGGGAAGAAAGGTAATGGGAAACATGTATTTTGGGATTGTAATGAGTTGGCAGACTTTAAAAATTCCCTACAGAGTACTCTGTAGGAATACTGGGTCAACAAAAAAAAATCTAACTAAGGAAGTTATTTTTTTGAGCTGGGATATAGGATCAGAATTGCCTAGATACAGTAGGGCTTTCTTAAGTTTAATTCCAGGGGCTGTCAAAAAAGCAATTATTAGAAAATGGAAATCAAAATCTAAACCAACTACACTTATAGTAGTGAATATTTTAACAAAGAGAACACAATGTGGTATGTTTGGAAAGGGGTAGGAGTAAATTATGTAGAAAGGAATGGAAAATGTGGGAACAATACATGCAGAAAAATGTTTTGAAGGAGAAATGACGTTTAAGAGCAGGCAGGAACTGAACAATTTATGTAATGTTGCTTAGACTGTAGGATATCTAAAAATAAAAGTGAGATATAATGTTTGTAAATATGAACTTGTTAATATGGTTTGATTACTTTTATAAAAATTTACAAGTAATAATACAATAAAGGTGTTAAAAAAATATTCGAGTGGGTTATTGTATAAAATGCCTTGGCCAGATAAAGATAGACAGTAAGAACTGTTTTGCTGTCATCCAATGCTTAGGTCACCTTCTCAAAGAAGTCCACTAGGTTGAATAGGCATGATCTGCTCTTGACAAAACTACTTTGGGTTGGGTCCAATATTTGGAGGTTTCCTATATCACTATTGAACATTTCCATGCTAATTCTTTCCACGGCTTTGCATGTGGGTCTAGTGAGACTTGTGGGTCTGTAGTTTCCAGGATCTGCACAATTGTGCATAGCCTTTGAGGTTATGGACATAGCTAAAGAATGCCTTGTGGCTGTCCTTAGCCTGGGAGGCCAAATTTACCTCAGACTTGGCTTTGATAATCTTTACTTGTCCTCTGAGTTGTTTGTTTAGTTTGATGAGAGTGCCTTTATCCTGCTGGGTGGTACACATCCTATGATATTCTTCCTTCTCATTATACAGCCTACTGATAGCATGATTCCACCAGAGTAGCATGTTTTTTGAGTTAGTTCTTTACTTATTCCTGGTGGGTACAGCTGCCTCTATTCAGCTAGTCGTCTTTATATAATTATTATGAATCTGTTTCACTCCTTAGTGTCCACCATGCTATCCTTGCAAACTGCACTTAAAACCACTTTGACAGATAGGTTTATTTTGGTTCACAGACTAAAAAATGGTTAGAATACCATAAACTGAGAAAGACTGAGCTTTAAACAGCATCACCAATGCCACCTAGCATCACTAGATGCTACAGTAAACAGTTCTGTAACTATTCAAAGCTTTTAAACATCCACCCAAGCCTAGCATATCCAGCAAAATGAAAATATTCATAATAGAAAAAGACAAAGTGTGGGCCATGCTTCAGCAAGATCATATCCAGTCCATATACTTCCTCTACAAGAAGCTCAGGAATGCTTTTCAGAAGTCTATAAATGAGCAGAAAGTATTCTCTGATAAAGAGGAACATAAGTCCAGATCTCTGAAACATTGTGGAATAAGGTAAATGAGCTATTTTTTTCCAGGTAGTAACTCCACCCTTCTATTCTCCTAATAATGTCAGTAAAGACACAACAGAGATATTCAGAAACTATGCTGAAAGAAAGTTGCAAGTGCCTCAACCCAAAAGAACAAGGGGACTGCCAAGAAACACCTCAAATGGCTCTGACACTTTAAAACTGAAGGATGTTGCTTCTACATGGTCAAAAATCTTTTTGCTACAATGAAAGGCCATGATTCAAGTGATTTGCCAATGCAATTCATCAAACACACCACCCACTTGTTACTCATCTCTTTAACCATCTCCACTAACAGAAGTATCTGAGAATGACTAATTCCAGCTCTGTACAGTCTCCCATTAAACCCTTCACAAAGGCCATCTATCTGTTGAGCAGCACAGCTATAGATCAGTCACTATACTTTACTTTATGGCCAGAGTCCTAGAACACATTGTCCACCAACACCAGATAAACTGAGTTAAGGCCAGAACATCCTAAGCTATTCCCACCAAGGCTTTAGAAAAGGATTCCAGTCACCACTGCTCTATTAACAGTGGTTTAATACATTAGGGAATCACTAATTTATAGACAAATGTTGTCACTGTTATTTTTAGATCTTTTTAAAACCTTCAGTTCTACCAGCCACTCAAAACTGATGTAAACTCTGTCAACTCTTGAACTGCATGAAGCCACTATCAAACAATGTAAAAACTATCCAGCTGAAAAAGTATTGAGTCAGATGGAGTCATGAATTTTCATCAGAATGTTAAAGTGACAAAGAATTCCCCAAGGTTCACTCCTGTGGTCCCTCTATTTTAATTTGTATGTCAACTCTACCAAAAATGCCTGCTCCACTAGAGTAAAGAGGTGAAGCCCTAATCATGACTTAGGTGAGTCAAGTTTGATTAACAGATTAGATACTTCATAAAACTGGTAGGTGAGGATGGTGTGCCCAGTACAAGGGGTGGGGCAGAGTGGGGAGCAGCAGGATGCATACAGCCACAATCTTTGGGGAGGGAGTTTTAGTGTAGTATCCTAGTGTTGGGTTTTCAGCTCTCTGAGCCACTGTCTGGTGGTAGCCTTAATAAGCAAGTGTATGGGAACACCCATTCACAGGGGGAAGGCATTATGGATCCCTGCAGTGACATGGATAGCTCATCCCCCTGAAGGGGGTGGAGTTAGGCCATACAAATGCCTTCATTGCTGAGATACTAGCAAGGGCACAAGCACCCTTCATGGTGTATGATGGGCTCTACAGACAGCTGTCATCCACAAACTGTACTTAACTAGTGGGTCTATGTTAGTTCACCAAAATGTTTTTTCAGTGACCATGTATTCATCGACCCTTATTCAGCGAAAATCATTTCTGGGATTCGCTGAATTTATTTATTTAACATTTGTTTATAGGTTCATAGTTTCATAGGTTGGTACTAGGCTATCGGCCCTAGGGCCTATACAAGCCTAGCCATAACATTTCCCTGGCTATTTCTTCCCACACTATTTACTTCCTGGACCACTGTCTAGCAGGGTGACTGACGTGATCCCTGGGGTGAATTTCCTTTCTCCCATCTAATTGTCAAGGTTCCTTTTGAAGAGGGCCAAAGAGGCGCTCTGCTTGACATGTATGGGCAGTCTATTACAGAGTCTGGGGAGTCTCTGGGTTAGGAACCTATCCCTCCAGCATGTTTTGTTTATTGTGATGACAAGGTTTAGATCCCTGGAGCTTGTGGCTCTGAGGGATTGGGATTTCTTTAAGTGTAGCATGTCCAACAGCTCTGGGTTTGACATGGCCTTGCATGTTAAGCAGAGATCGCCTCTGAGTAGACGATATGTGACAGATTATAGCTGGAGTTTTTTAAGGCGGTCAGCATAGGGCATCTGCTTTAGGCCTGTGATTCTTTTAGTGAGGTTATTTCTGCTGCCTTTCCAGTTGTTGCAGGTGTCTTGAGAGGGACATACCAAATGGGATGTAGTATTCTATAATGGGTCTAATGAGGGATGAGTACAGTGGGACAATTACCTCCTTTTTTCTGGATGAAAAGCTCTTAGTGATGAGGTGTGCCACATAGAAGGATTACCTGACTGTTGTGGCGATGTGGTTATCAATGGTGAGACCACTGTCCACCTGTGTCCCTAGGTCTCTTATCACACTTTTGGTGTTTAGTGTACTGCCACCTATGTGGTAATTCACGGGTACATGTTTTTTCTTGGCATTGAGCTTGAGCCCATGGCTCTGGCCTGTTTACTGGGAAAGTCCGACTTGGAACAAAGCCAGTTTTCAGCGAAGGCCTGGGGAGAAATGCTCCAGATGTGTGTCTTTGAAAATGTGGCAGGAAACTGACACAAACCTATGAGGACATGCAGACTCCACACAGAAGGCACCCCAGCTGAGAATTGAACCGGAGAACCTCTTGCTGTGAGATGACAATGCTACCACTGCACCACTATGCCATCCAATTCTAAGGGCAAAGACATAGTTGGCCAACCACACAACTTTGTCCTTTTCTCCACTGTAGTGCAATCTCGGAGTTGGTATTTATAGTTGGGGGGTGTGAAGCCCCCCACTTGGTTGTGTTTGATTTAGAAAGATGTGGGTCCATTGGGCTGCGGGGTAAGTATTTCTTTGCCCTTGGATTATTCAGTGAATCGCAAAGTGATTTTCACTAAATAAGGTTCAACATATACATGATCGCTAAAATTGCCTTTCGGCGAACTAATATAGATGCTGACTAGTAAGGGGGAACAATTGGACAGAGTCCCATTAGGGAATGTTTGATGGCTGGCAGGCACAGGGGTAAAAAGCACCATGAAAAAGGAAAAACTTTTAGTTATGTACTCACCATAACTTCAGATGTTTGGGATCCATCTCGCCTACATTCTGACTGATGGGTTCGGAGCCGATCCTCGGCTCCGACTCGGCACGCTTATGCCAAAGAGCGAAGTCTCTTATTGGCTGAGCTTACTATATCCCAGGATGCACCACTACCAGTCCCCCAGATCTAGTTTGTCCGCATACATGCACACACGCATGCACTGCTTATATAACATTGACAGATGATACAAGATAAAAACAGTAGAACCCAAACCGTTCAATCTCTTCTGATCTCCAAGGCAGGGGGAAGGAGGGTGGGTATTAGGAATGTAGGCGAGATGGATCCCAAACATCTGAAGTTATGGTGAGTACATAACTAAAAGATGTTATGTGATCCTATCTCGCCTACATTCTGACTGATGGGACAGCGTCCCTAGCACCTAAATCCTGGGTGGCTCACTGGAAAACACTCCTGAGTACCGTGGAACCAAATGATGCTCGTCCTTTAGATGCCACATCCAATTTATAGTGGGAAATGAAAATGTGCGGGTTGGACCAAGTAGCCGCAGCACAAATTTCAGAAATAGCGAGCTTGGAATGGAATGCAATAGAGGTAGCCATAGCTCTAGTAGAGTGAGCTTTGACAGATGTTGTAAGTTGCTTATTTGAAGAGGAATAAGCTTGAGTTATGCAATCTCTGATCCATTTGGCAATAGTAGCTTTAGTGATGGTTTGACCCAGTTTATTATCTGAAAAGGACACAAACAATTGATCTGTTTTCCGAATTTGCTGAGTCCTATCTAGATAGAAGCGTAATTGCCTGTGAACATCCAACGTATGGAAGGTATATTCCGCTTTGTTTGAAAATTTTGGAAAGAAAACTGGTAGCTCTAAAGATTGTTGGAGACAGAGATTAGAGCAAACTTTGGGACAAAAGATGGGTTAGGTCTAAGTGATACTCTATCCTTGTGAAAAATCAAGTACGGTGGTTTGATAGATAGGGCTTGAAGTTCTGAAACTCTTCTTGCAGAGGTAATTGCAATTAAGAAGGCAGTTTTCCAGGACAGATATTTCAACTCACATGTAGCAGCTGGTTCAAAGGGGGAAGATGTTAAGGCACGAAGTACCAAATCAAGATCCCACGGAGGCGCAGGATGAAAAACTGGGGGTCTTAAAAGCAAAGCACCTTTCATGAAAGTTTTACATAATCTGCTGCTCATCAACGGTGGGTCTATGGATTCGTGAAATTTGGAGATAGCTGCTAGTTGGACTTTAATAGTAGAGACTGAAGATCCTTGATTAAACAAGGATGTTAAAAATTTCAAGACCTCTGGTATCGGGGCAGTAATAGGGTCTAAGCCTCTGAGTTGAGCCCAGATAGCAAACCTCTTCCACTTACTATTATACAATTTCTTAGTGGTGGGTTTGTGGGCTGAAGATAAAATGTGAATAACTTCCGGGTCCAAGGTGTGATTTCTGACTAAAGTCGGAAGTGGAGGAGCCAAGCTGTTAACTTCAAAGTGTGAAAGGACTGGTGCTGTTGTCCCGACTGATGAACTAGAAGGTCCGGAGTTAGATCCAAGAACCAAGGACCGTCCAGAGTATATTTCTGTAGGTAGGGGAACCATACCTGACGAGGCCAGTACGGAGCAATTAGAATCATTGTGGACCCCAATTGGGAAGCTTTCTGGATGACTTTGGGGAGGAGTGGAATCGGAGGGAGAGCATAAAGCAGTCCTGTTGGCCAAGGTTGGACTAGAGCATCCGTGGCTGCCTCCCCTTGACGAGGGGTCAAGGAAAAGAACCTTTTGCACTTCGTGTTTTATGGTGTTGCAAACAGGTCGCAGCACGGAATCCCCCATCTTTTGAAAATCTGAGCTGCTACTGTTTCGTTCAGAGACCACTCGTGAGGAGAGAGAATAGTCCTGCTCAGTCTGTCTGCCAATACATTGGATTTTCCTGGAATGTGGGTCGCTACCAGGAAGCGGTTGGTAGCCACTGCCCATTCCCACACCCTCATGGCTTCTCTGCAAAGGGGGTAAGATCTGGTCCCTCCTTGTTTGTTTAGATACCAGACCACGGACATGTTGTCTGTGTGGATAGCGATAATGCCTTGAGGGAGAAACTTGTGGAGGGCTTGTAGGGACAGAAGTACAGCCCTCATTTCCAACACATTGATATGGAGAAATGTTTCGTTTGGAAGCCAAGAACCCTGAACTGACCTGCCCAGACAATGCCCCCCCCCCGTCTGGGAGGCATCCGTTGTCAAGGTGGCCACCGGAGGGGGTATAACAAAAGGTCTTCCCTGATTCAGATTGGATGGCAGAAGCCACCAGCGGAGGTCCCGTTTGCACGTTTCTGTAATCAGTATGTGATGATTGAGGGGGAGATCCTGAAAAGACCATTGTGTCGATAACAGCCACTGAAGAATCCTCATGTGCAATCTTGCCAGAGGAACTAGGAGAACCGTGGCAGACATTGAACCTAAAAGTTGCAGGACCATCCTGGCTGGGGCTTTGGATCTTAGAAGCAGGGCTCGGACTTGACCTTGTAATGTTTGTATCCTTTCGGTAGGAAGGAAGATTCACATTAATTTTGAGTCTATCTCTGCTCCTATGAATCTTATGCGCTGAGAAGGCAGCAAGACAGACTTTGACCAGTTGAATGTAATTCCCAGGGAAGCACCCAGGGAGATGGTGGCTTGTAGGTTCTCTAGTAGTAGATGCCTGGTGGTGGCAGTCAGGAGCCAGTCGTCCAGATAGGGAAACACTTGGAATCCGAGACTCCTCAGGTGAGCAGTCACTACTGCCAAACACTTGGTGAACACCCTGGGGGCTGTGGTGAGACCAAAGGGCAGTGCACAAAATTGGAAATGACTGTCTCCCAGGCTGAAGCGCAGATACCTCCTGGATGCCTGATGTATCGGTATGTGATAATAGGCGTCCTTGAGATCTATGGAACACATCCAAACATCTTTCTCCAACAATGGGAGAATGGATTGTAAAGTGACCATTCGGAACTTGGACTTCATGACGGACTGGTTTAGTTTGCTGAGATCCAAAATGGGTCTCAGCTCCCCTGTCTTTTTTGGCACTAAAAAGAACCTTGAGTAATTTCCGGATCCGATCTGGTCTGTGGGGACCGGTTGGATGACTCCTTTTTCTAGCAGCTTTGAGGCTTCTACGGCTGCAATTTCCCTTTGACTGGGTGGTGGGTCCGGGATTTTTTTGGACGGTGGGGGTGAGTGTGTGAAGGGAATGGTGTAACCTCCGGCAATAATCCGAAGCACCCATCTGTCCTGAGTAATAGCCTCCCAGGCTTTTAGGTGCTTGGCAAAACGGCACCCGACTGGCTCCGGAGCAGCATAGCCGGGCAATCCCTCATGGAGTGTGGGAGGCTGAAGAGCCACGAAAGGACTCGCGGTCTCCAGTGTTGCGGGGGCCTCTGCCGCCTCTGGGACGGCGTCTCCCAGAAAAATTTCCCCGTCCTCTGCCGCTAGAAGGGGAACCTTCCTGCTGTTGGGGAAAGAATTTCTGTGATTTGCGGAACCACATCTTCCCTTCTCTTTTAGCCTTGGGATAAGGCCGAAAGGGAGTGGAATAACGTGCTCCTACGGCAGATAAAGTCTTTCCCTCCTGCTCACAGCGGGTAAGAGTGTCTTTTACCTTGGGTCCAAACAAAGAGGACCCATCAAAGGGAGCGTCAGCAAAGGAAGACTTGAAGGCCTCCGCGAAATGACACAAACGGAGCCAGGCTTGTCTCCGTAGAGCCACGCCTGTGCCTGCCGCTCTGCCCGCCCCTTCGGCCGCATATGAAATGAGCCTCATGGACGAGTTAGAAATTGAGGTAAGGATAGCCAACTGAGAGCTAACCGACTGGGCTAGCTGCTCAGGTAGGTTACCTGAGAGGGAGTCTGAGAGCTCCTTGACCAGATCCCTCTGTAGTCTGGTGAAATGTGCCAAATAATTCAGGGACCTCAGAGTAAAGGCCGCTGAAGTCAGGGTGCGCTTCCCGTACCGGTCCATGCTCCTAGACTCCTTATTAGGAGGATGGACGGACGTTGAAGCCTCTGCCACGTCCTGCTGGGTAGCAGATGCCACCACCATGGCATCTACAGCCACGCCTTTAGTTAAGAACTCCTTTTCGGGTGGGGCAGACAAAAATTTGTTAGGGCGAGAAGGCACTGGTTCCACAGTATCTGGATGTTCCCACGCCCTCCGACAAACCAAATCCAGAAGCTCGTCGAAGGGCGGAGACACCCAGGAGGTGGAGGGCTGAGCCCCGAAGGCCTTGAGGAACACCGACTCATCAACGGAGGGGGGTTTGGAATTCCAGCCGCCTCGTTGCTTAAGGATCTCTAGAATGTCTGCAAATGAGACATCATCCGAGGACGACTTAGGGGACCCCTCCGCATCATCAAGATCAGTGTCCGAAGTAAGAGACTCATCGGGGGAGTCCACGTGCTTCCTCTTGCACGATCTCTTCCTTGGGGGCTCCTCCGAAGACAACTCCGAAAGACCCTCAGGAGGAGGGGAACCCCCAGTGGGGGTAACCTCAGGCCCTGGGGCTCCGCTGCCTAGAGACAGGGAAACTGCCAAAGACCCAGTCTCCATGCCCAGGGAAGGTGCCGGTAAAGCCGTAGAGATGGCCGAAGAAGACTTGGCCAAGGCACTCCTCATAGCTCTGAAAGCCGGACCCCCAGAATCGTGGGAGGGTCCGGTCCCCGGAGCCATGATGGCAGACGGAAGTCCCGCGGCCGAAGCACCGAGAGGGAGGCTCGGAACCGACAACATTGGTCCCGAAACGTCACCCCCGGGTCCGGCCGAAGAAGTCCGCGTGCTAAACTCGGACCCGAAGGCCGGAGTTGGAGTAAGGGTCGGAGCCGACCCTAGGATCTCCACTGGCTCCATCAGCACCTGCTCCGACGGAGCCGAAGCGGTCGGAGGAGGAATGGCAATGGAGTGGGCTATCGGCTCCGAAGCCAATTGGGTCGGAGCCGAAACAAATTTCTGAAAGACTGGGGACTGGAACAGTCTTTGGAGCACCCTGTCTATGTCCGAATCTGACATCCTTGATGACCTGGAAGAGACCGAATGGGTCCGACTAAGCCCCTCCAATGGTTCCAAGGGACTAGGGGACCGGCTCCAAATCGACTCTACAATTATCGGCGCCGAAGGAATGTCCAAACCAATTTCCATCAGTGCCGAAGAGGACAACCTTCATCGGCTCCGAGATCAGTGGAGTCGATGAAGATGACCCGCCTCTCGATGCCCCAGACGACAGCTCCGAACCCAGAGGAGTCGAGGCTGGAGGCATCGAGGCAGACCGTTCCGCCCTCGGCTCCGAAGTCCGTGGAGCCGAAGGAGAAGCCTGCCTATGTTTTTTGGCGGTCGGTTCCGACGGACTGGTCGGAGCCGACGCCCTTTTCTTTTTAGCAGGAGAAGGAGAGGAAGCCAATGCCTCTTCAAATGAGGGTTTAATAAGGCCTTTTAAAATAAGTTTATTTTTTCTCTCTTGGAGGACCCTCGAGGAAAACGCGTGACACACGCTGCAGGACTCCTGCAAATGTTTGGCGCCCAAACAGTATACACAGAGAGAGTGATCATCTGTGATCGACATTTTGAAACTGCACTTAGTGCACTTTTTAAACCCTGAAGGCCTAGGAGCCTGTGACATTATGGCAATCAAATCAGTGAACTAGCCAAAAACACAAATCACTCTAACTATCACAGAAAGATTTCTTTTCTCTCTCTCTTCTTTCTTTTTTTTTTTTTTTAAAGAAGGATTGTCACAAATAGAAAAAAATAAGACTAAAGGATCTAAGACCCCTACAAATAATAAGGGACTAGCCAGACAACAGACTGACAGGGAAAGGCCCTACAACGCAAATGGGACCTTAGTCAGACAATACTCAGTCACTACACAAGAATTTCACCAAGAAAAATCTTCACTCACACACAAAAAACACACGATAGCTGTTAAAACAGCTTTTTGTTGAATTTTAAGGAAAACCCTGACAGGAAAAGTAAGTGAAAAACACTACTTAGCTCAGCCAAGCTCGAGACCACGTCTTTGCTTGTTAGCGGCAAACGAGATCTGGGGGACTGGTAGTGGTGCATCCTGGGATATAGTAAGCTCAGACAATAAGAGACTTCGCTCTTTGGCATAAGCGTGCCGAGTCGGAGCCGAGGATCGGCTCCGAACCCATCAGTCAGAATGTAGGCGAGATAGGATCACATAACATCAAATTTTCACCAAAAAGCAGTAGAGATCTCACTGTTGTGCAGTATATCAGGGTAGGTAGTGAGAACTGTTTTGCCCTCATCCAGTGCTTTGGTCACCTTCTCAAAGAAGTCCACCAGGCTGAGTAGGCCACACTGTGCACAAATGTACATCATTCATTTTCTCTAAAGAAGCTCCAGGTAGGTTTATCTATACTTAGGAGATTGGTTATTATCTTCTCCCAAATGTAAAACAAACACAGTAATTCAGTCTCATGTTGCAGCAAATAATAACAGAATATCCACTCCCCTCTCTGTCAGTTAAGACAAACAGCAGTGACAATATACCTTACACTTCAAAAATTACAGACTTGGTGGATAATGCCTGACAGTGTCTTCTTCCATGTTGTAAAAACTGCCAAAACATATTAACCAAACTTAGAGAATTCTTTACTGGGTCAATTATTTCCTCACCACCTCCTCCTCCAGCATCAAACTTGTAACCTTACCCTTATTAGTTGAGGTGGTAATGAGGACAGCTTCCACCATCCTGCAGTGCTACTCTGATAATGAAATTCCATAGCCACACTGACCTAAGTCTTACCTGAGATAACATGGCAGTGCAATGAACAACATACTACCATAGAGAAATGTAATGAGCATTAGAAACATACCGTGCTTCCAACCTTCTCTACCAATTCCTGACCTACCACCACCAAGCACACCTCGTGGTCACCAAAGTTTCCCAGTGTCAGCCATCCCCACAGTGGCATTTGTACGTTGGATGTCAGAATTCATGCATTCATACATGCAGACTATCATAGAATGTTCATATCTGAGATAACTGGCGGTATACAGACAGGTTGCATTTACACTGTGCAGTTCAAATACAGTGACAAACATTTGTTTTAGTCATCTTCCTGTGACTGGAGAGGATGGCTGCCAGGAAATGGTCACTGCCACCCCTCCCAGCATCCCATGACCAACAGCACAACTCCCCCTTGTATGTGAGAAACAGACCTGGAACCAAATGGAAAACGCACCAAACAAGCCTGTATACAAACTCCGTTTATTGCAGTAAAAACACACCAAGATTAAGCAGTTTTGTCTTTCACATAGAAGACTTCATCAGAATAAAGCACACTGATTCAAGAACCATTTTAATACCAGTGCATGTTACATAATAAATAAAATTGAGCCAGTGGTATTGTTGAAAAAAGTCACATGTAAATTGGTCACATGAGCAATATTAAATACACAGGACGTTAATATTCAGGCCAACTTAGCTTTTTACAAATAAAACACTATTATATTAACTACCTTCAGCATATGTTTAAAAATGCAGGCACAGTAATGCTTGTAAAAATGCAAGTTTATAGATTTTTCTTTCACGGCTGGAAGTATTGTCAAGAAACCTTCAAGGAATACTTCCAGCCCTAAAAGAAAAATCTATGAAACTGTTTTATTTGTAATGAAAATGGTTTTTGAATCAGTGTGCTTTATTCTGATGAAGTCTTCTATGTGAAAGATGAAAGCGCTTAATCTTGGTGTGTTTTTACTGCAATAAATGGAGTTTGTATACAGGCTTGTTTGGTGCGTTTTCCATTTAGTTCCTGGTCTTCTGTTATTCACACTGCACCAGCTATTTGGATTTTGAGAAACAGACCTCTCAACTGTCTTTGTTTTGGAAGAATGTTCCTATTTTCAGGTCTAATTTACCCCTACACATGATGTACCTATTTTTGGAGGTATGTCCCTATTTTCAGGGTTGATTTATCCCTTCAGACAATTTTCTAAATCCATCTCATCACACATTATTTTTGAAGCTGTCTTGTAGAGAAAGAGCCATGCTACATGTTCAGAATACAAATGGCACCAATAATTTAAAGAAAGGAAACACACATCTTACATCTCCCTTTTTCTGAAGCAAAAATAAATGACTTTGTGCTGTAAAATTTTGCAGCACAGGTCATTAAAGTCTATAGATTTTACACCATCTCTTTGATAATGTGCTTAGATTTTTTCCATCAGTTGTTGTCACTTCTTGTTTTTTAACTGTGTTTCTGAGTATATGTCAAATTCCTACTGAAAGAGGGAAGAGTCATGTGCTATTTGCTATTCACATTTTATGCTAATTAGACGTACCTCTCAACTGGACAGATTTTCGCAGAATGTCGAGATTTTTGCCTCATATTTTTGCACTTTTTTTCAGAAAATTGTGCTTTTCTGGCAAATTAGTGGCAAACCATTAAAGACTGAAGTAAGAAAATAATGACAGACATTTGAGTTTCAGACTTCATACCTTTCAGAAAATGAATGCTAATACAAAACCTGTTATTCTATCAACTTTCTAAGTTTGTAAGAGCAATATTAAAAAAAATGTCCCTATTTTTGGGCCTTTGTCCCACTTTTATTTATGGCTTTGTCCAGATTTCTTGCTCTAAGAGGTTGAGAGGTATGGTACAGATTTTTAGCTGGATGTTCCTACCTTTCAAGGGCCTTTTTATCTATTTTCAATGTCTTGCAGGTTGAGCGGTATGGTGAGAAATGATACTGCAGTCACGTAGGCATTACACTAGATGATGTCTGCACTGGGGTTGGGGGGGTCAGTATAATGGTTAATGTATTTACCTCACAGATACAAGACACAAAATTTGATTCTTAAGATGTACAGCTAAGCTTAAAAGGGCCTCATGGGGTCATTAGCCTAGTATTCACCTATGAACACTGCCATTTCTCACATACAGGTGGATCCATTCCTCCTATGAATTCACCTATTGAATTCAAAGGGGCTACAGTATTACTTAGAACTTTTCCACTGGAGTTCAATTTCCATGGAAAATATTGTCCCATTTTATTTCAGGCAAAGTGATTCATGAGTCCTCATTAGCTTTAATGGATTGTGGAATCCTGGAACTCACATTTCAGAATCAAGGGTTGTGCAAGGATGTGGGGTATTTAGTACTTCAAGTCTAAGTTCGTCTGGAATCTCGACCACATTCTTTACACGCATATCACATCCAGAATCATGCCTGAACTGGAAAAATACACAATAAAGTGGCAAGATTACTAAGTAACTCAATGCCTGTAATTCACATGGTCATCTTAAGTCCCTAAACTGGTTATTTAATCTTAAACTTGACTGCTGTCTGTTAATTCATATTTGTGAATTCCTTCCCAGTAACATCCACTGCTCTGCATCAGTTCTCAGCAATATATAGCCCACCTGCAGCTGTCACATCAACAGGCAGTACCTCATAAACCTGTCAACAGCTGGCAATTCCTAAAGTGACTCGCTGTTTAGAAATGTTGTAGGTCAATCCTAGAACATAATCACTGTCAATATCAATGTTATAAGTAGCATGCCTTCCTTTTAAAAAATCACTTTTATATCTCAAAAACCAAACAATTTTCATGAGCAATAGTCCATCTGAAAAAGTGAAGAAATTAGAAGGGAAAGAAGAAGTTACATGCTCACCATAACGTTCCATCGGTGTTGTTGATCTTCATTCATTCTTGACAAATGGGACTCAGTTCCGATCCTCGGAACCAGCTCGGCCGTTATACAGCTCGCACCAGCCAAAAAACTCTCGCACTAAGACTCTACCCACTGTGCCCCTCCTACCATTACCTCAGATAAAGTTTGCAGATAACAGCAAGAGTATACACAATATTGTAAGCAGAAGCAATGTCCAAGATAAAAACCCTATGACAACCCAGGACAAGGATTTGATCCCCCAGGAAATCTGCAGGAGCGGGAAGGTGGGTGGGATGTCAAGAAAGAACAAAAATCTGTTCAAGCAGCTTTATGCTATACAAACACCACTATAAAGGTTTACTGACTTTAACTTAAGTAACTTATATACAAATTAACAACTGCAATCATGCATGCTCTCACTGCGGCTAGTCTTACACAATGACACTAGGGCATGCACGTGTCTGGAATTTATATGTGCACATACAGCCTTGACATGCTTCTTAAACATACAGTACACTTCACTTGCAATCTGATCTACATTCTCCCTCTTTGAGAATTAGATCTTATGACACTTAGATCTTATGACACTATAAGTCTGGAGTCTGCATGTCCTCCTCCCGGTCGAGTGGCGTTCGAAAGACATGCGTAGGGCATGCCTTCGTTGAAGGTTGGGTGTCGAGCTGGCACCTCGGCACTGTAAAAATCTACTGCCAATCATTAGCAGACCGGAGCTCCGCTGTGGTGACCCCTAACCAGGAAAAGTCGAAAGAAAAAGAACAACACTATAAGTCTATTTAGCATGCAGAACTCACAGGTAAGTCTTGGTTATGCATTATATATATATATATACAACCAAGTCCACATTGCTGCATATTTCACACTTGGCTTTGACACTCACCCATATTGTGTGACATAAAACTGGGAATTAAATTTAGCAACTGGAACTGTCTCTGCAAAATCTTTGACCTCTGGAATGTCTGGGACATTTTCTGGAATGGAATCAGAATTTTGAATACATTCTGGTATGGAAACAGTGTCTGATTCACTCTTAGATTTGAAGTTTGCATCTTGGAAACAATGTTGTGATGGTGAGGATGATTCTGATACAGGAAGAAGATATTTCTGGTTCCTCTTATATTCTACACCTTCTGACTCTACCATGTAGGATCTTGGCTCAGCATAGATGCCTGTAATCTGTCCAATTTGATCAAAACCTTTCATTGTCTAGATTCATACCAACTCTCCTTCCCTTACCGGACGAAGTAATCTGCTCGATCTGTCATAACTAGATTTCTGAATATTATGCTTCTTAACCAATTGAGCCTTGATGGTTTTACTGTTCTTAGGTTTAGGCTTCAATAAACTGGAAGTATTGGGTAGCGTAGTTCTAGTTTGGCTGGAAAGCAGTCTTTGAGTAGGTGAGCCAAGAATACCGCCTTGAGGTTTGTTTCTGAGATTAAGCAAATTTAAGAACACATCGATATTGTCATGTTTTGACCTTTCAAGTAACTGCTTTGCACTCTGTACTGTACGTTCAGCTAGACCACTTGACTGAGGATATTCAGGACTACTAGTGACATGTCCCAGTCTTTTCCAAATTTCCAAAATAAATGGCTAGTAAATTAAGTACCATTGTCAGAAAGAAGTTTGTGTGGACTACCATGAACTGAGAAATGACATTTCAGCTTAATAATAACAGCAGTGGATGGTAGGTTAGGTAGTAGATCAGTCTCAAACCAATTTGAACAAGAGTCTACCAAAACTAAGTAGTGTTGATTGTTCCACGCAGAGATATCAGCTGCAACTGTTGACCACGGTAGTTCAGGAACTGGACTTAGTCGAAGTGGATCTCTTTGCAAACGCGGTCTAGTACTATTGCATACTGAACAAGATGAAAGTACTTTATCAATGTCTTTTGGTAATAAAAGCCAAAATACTAATTTTGTCTCTCTTCTCTTAATGGATCTGGAACATGGGTGACCACGATGCAAAATCTGGATATATTCTTGTTGTAAGGAAGCAGGAACAACAATTTTAGGACCATTACAAATAATGCCATCTTCCATCAACAATTCATCTCTGTAAGGAAAGTAGGTTTGCACTCCAGGGGGTACACTAGATTGCTTTGATGGCCATCCAACATTAATGTAGTGAGTGAGCTTCTGCAAAATTGGATCAGTCTGACTGTGTTCTCTCATCTCATCATGTCTAGTGGTAGAAAATGTATGCACTGCCATCACATCAAAGTCAAAATTCTCTGTGTCAAGCTGTTCTGTCGTATTCCTGGGTGACCTGGATAAGGTATTAGCTAAATAAAGCAATTTGCCTTTCGTGTAGACCATCTTGAAATTGTACTTTTTAATTTAAGCATCATTATTTGCAATCTCACTGGAGCAGAATACATAGGCTTCTTTAGAATAGTAACTATAGGTTGGTGGTCAGCCTCAATCTGAATAGCTCGACCATAAATATAATCATAAAACTTAGAACATGCAAATACTATTGCCAAAAACTCTTTCTCAATCTGAGCAGCACACTTCACTTGCATTCTGATTTACAAATGACAACATAGAATGTTATGATGAGTGCATAACTTTTTTATCTGATGTTGTCAATCTTTATTCATTCTTGAAAAATGTCTCAGAGTCCACAGCTACTTTAGTTTCTGGGTGGCCTTATGGAAGGATATTCCTGAGAACTATAGAGCCAAAGGATGCTCTTCCCCTGGAGACCATATCCACTTTGTAATGAGTGCTAAAGGTATGAGATGTAGCCCAAATTGCAGCTGCACAAATTTCATCCTTAGAAGCTTTTGAATAAAAAACTGCTGATGTGGCAACCGATCTGGTTGAATGCACTTTAACAGGCGCAGGTAACGTATGGTTGGTATGTGCGTAAATAAAGGTAACACAAATCTCTCAGCCATTTCAATAAGGTCACTTTTGATACAGCTTGTCTGACCATTGGACCAGAAAAGGAAATTAACAATTGATCTAATTTCCTGGATTCTTTAGTCGTGTTGAGGTAAAAACGCAGTTGCCTTTGTACGTCCAATAAGTGAAAGCAGTATTCACCTTTGTTGGAAAACTTGGGGAAGAAAACTGGTAATTCAATAGTTTGATTAATATTGGATTCAAAGACCACCTTAGGAAGGAAAGAAGGGTTAGTTCTCAATGATACCCTATCTTTATGAAAGATGATATAGGGGGGGCTTCGCACATAATGCCTGGATCTCAGAGACTTTTCTGGCAGAAGTGATGGCTACTAGAAAAAGACTTCCAGGAAAGGAATTTAAGATGGCAAGAAGATGCTGGTCTAATGGGAGGTAGTACTAAGGATTGCAAAACCAAGGTGAGATCCCATAGAGCTAAGAGATCTTTGAATGAGGTTTTAGTCATAAAGCACCTTCGAGAAAAACCTTGCACATGCAATGGGAAATTAGAGGATGATCATCAAAGCCATTGTGAAAATTGGAAATGGCTGCAAATTGGACTCTAATAGTGTAAGCTGAAGCTCCTTGGTCAAACAGAGTGGCTAAAAATCACAAAACTTTTTCAGCAGGTGCCAAAAATGGATCTAAATTGTTTTTAGAGGCCCAAAATGAAAGTGTCTTCCATTTTCTGGTGGAAGACCTATGGGAGGCCAGAAGAATCTTTTGTACTGGGGAAATTATATTATACTGCCTGGCAATTATCGGAATTAGAGGAACCAAGCTGTGAGCTTGAGAGAGGGCAGGCCAGTGTGCACCAATCCCTGCAGGTGAGAGAGCAGGTCTGGAACTAGGTCCAGATTCATCAGCTGGTAAATCAAGTGAGGCCATAGAAAGGGAAACCAAATTTGCCTAAGCCAGAAGGGAGCAATGAGAATCACCTTGCTTTGTAACCTTTGGGCTTTCTTTAGGAAGAGGGGTATGAGAAGAAAAGGGGGAAAGGCGTAAAGAAGGCCTGAGGGGCAATCAAGAAGGAGAGCATCTCTCAGGGACACCCCCTGAGAGGGGATTAGGGCAAAGTAGCTGTTGCACCTGTTTGTTGGGGAGACAAAGAGGTTGCAACAAGGCTGACCACATTGGTAAAAGATTTTGTTCATCATTTTGGGATTGAGAGACCACTCTTGAGGCAGTAGAATGTGTCTGCTCAGCTTGACCACTATCATGTTGGAACTTCCTGGGTATGCACTACCACAAGAAAGCAGTTGGGCGATATCACCCACTGCCACACTCGGAGAACTTCCCAGCAAAGGGGGTAGGATTTGGTTCCCCCTTGCTTGTTGATATACCATAACACTGACATGTTGTCTGACTGGATTGCAACTGTTCCCAGAGGAAGAGCAGGTTGAAAGGTTTGCAACGATAGGAGCACTGCTCACATTTCTAGGACATTGATGTGCAAGCTGGCCTCTTGTGGAGACCAAGTGCCTTGGACTGTTCTTCCCAGCTAATGTCCCCCCACCCATCTGGGAGGCATCTGTGGTCACTATGGCCTTGGGTTACAGGAGAACAAAGGAACAGCCCATTAGGATTTCTTCTGACTGCATCCACCAGGATAGATCCTGTTTGCAATGTCCTGCTATTATGATTGGGTGAGTCATCGGATGAGAATGAATGGACCATTGGGAGGCCAGAAATAATTGAAGTATCGTCATGTGAAATCTCACCAAGGGGACTAAGGTGATGGCTGCCACCATAGATCCTAGGGCTTGGAGAATGAGTAGAGCAGGCACTTTGTTTTTTACCAGAATGAGCTGTACTTGAAACTTTATCTTCTGGAGCCTGTGAAATGGTAGAGAAGCTATACATCAAACTGTGTTGAGGCATGCTCCTATGAATTCTAGGTCCTGAGTGGGAGACAGCTGTGACTTTTTGTAGTTGACTGTTATGTCCAGGGCACTGAACAAATGTATGATGAAGCCTGTGGTTTGCAGCAGCAGATGCCTGGTAGGGACGGTGAAGAGCCAGTTGTCTAGATAAGGAAATATCTGGAATCCATGTAATCTCACATGAGCCATGACTGCTGCCATGTATTTGGTGAATACCCTGGGAGCTGTGGCGAGGCCAAAGGGCAGTGCTCTGAACTGGTAATGACTGGCCTCTAGCCAAAAACAGAGAAACCTTCTTGAGCGCCTGTCCATCTTTATGTGGTAATACGCGTCTTGAAGTTCTATAGAGCACATCCAATCACTTTCCCCTAGAAAGGCGGGAATAGACTGAACTGTGACCATCTGGAATTTTGTCTGCTGAACAAAGTTGTTCAGAAGGCTGAGGTCCAATATTGGCCTCCAGCCTACCATCTTCTTTGGCACTAAAAAGAACATGGAGTAAAATCCAGATCCTATCTGGTCTGGTGGGACTTCTTGGATGACTCTTTTTTCGAGCAGCTTTTGAATCTGTATGGCTGCTTGATCCCTCTGATTGGGTGGAACACTGGGAATTTTTCTCAGAGATCTTGGGAGAAGGGTGAAGGGAATATGATAGCCTCTGGTAATGATTCTCTGCACCCAAGTATTGGAGGTTATTTGTAGCCAGGCTGTCAGATGCCATGAGAGTCTCCCCCGATTGATTCCAGAGGTAAGCAAGTGGGCCTCCTTTCAGAAGCACTGGTAGTGTTGTCCAGAAAAGGAGTCTCTGGAACCCTGGTTTCATGGGCCACCTCTGCCTCACAGTCAGCATCTTCCATCTGAGCCCCCCCCCCCCACTCTGAGGGAGCCACCGCCACATGTGTCCTGGAAAGGCCCATGGGACTTTTTGAACCACATCTTTCCACTCCTCTGGTTCCTGGGGTAGGATCACTGAGGAGTAGAAAAATTAATGCTCACAACAGACAGGGTCTTTCCATCCTTTTTATAGCTGGCTAGTGTGTCTTGCACCTTGGGACTGAACAAAGATGATCGATCACAAGGATCATTGACGAAGGAAGACTTGAAGGGCTCCACAAATGCACACAAGCACATCCAGGTGCCTTATGGCAATGCCAGAACCCGCTTCCCTGGTCATGCCTTCAGCTGCATGTGCAATAAGCCACATGGATGAGTTCAATATAGACTCCAGGGTGGCTAGCTGAGAGGCAACCTTATCCTGCACCTTGTTAGACACAGCTCCAGTGAGAGTCTCCAATAACTCCTTAATCAGATCTCTCTGGAGTCTAGTAAAATGTACCATAAAGTTCAAAGATCTGAATGCAAAGTTGATGAAGCATGGACCTGCTTTCCAAACCTGTCCATTATCCTAGATTCCTGGTTAGGAGGATGCACAGCAGAACTCTCATCAGTGAGTTCCTTCTTGGTGGTAGCTGCCCACCACCATGGCATCTACTGCTAAACCCATGGCCCAATATTGGTGGTCTTCTGGAGGAATAATTTTGTCTGGTCTCAGGGAATAGGCTGTATGGAATCAGGGGCCTTCCAAGCCCGATGGGCGATCAGCTTAATAAGATCATCAGTGGGTGGGGGTCACCCAGGAAGTAGATGGTCAAGAACCAAACACTTGCAAGTACACAGATTCCTTTGAGGTCAGGTCTTGGGGCTCCCAGTTACCCCCTCTGCTTTAGGATCTCTAGAATGTTTCCAAAGGAGACATCTTCAGGGGGTGATCGGGGGGAACGTTCCCCTTCATTGAAATCCATATCCTATGTGACAGATTCTTCCAAGGAATCTAGGTGCTTCCTCTTGCACGTCTTCTTACAGGGGGGTCCTCAGTGGGGATCTCTGAGATGGGCTCCGAAGAAGAGGGACCCTGTGCAGGGGTAACTTGAAGCTTTGGTGCTTACTGTCCTGTGGTGGGGATTGGTGTCAGCTCTGGACCAGAAGATATGGTAATATGACTCTCTGCATGGATCTCACCATACCCAATAGAACCAAGATGCTCTCCTCCAAAAAAAGAAAGCCAACCTGGTGGTCCCTTGCCATAAACAAACACTACAACAGAAGGAGGAAACTGATGTGGAATAAGGTGAAGTCCCAAGACTGGAAAAAGTCCCTTATCAGCCTTAACAAATAGTTGAGATCCCTCATCACATCCTCTAAAGCTAGCTACGAAAACAGAATTGCAGCAGATAGTAAAGACAACCACAAAACGCCTTCTATAGTTATGTAAAGAATCTCCACGGCAACACCCAGATTTGCTCTGAGCTACTGCACAATGTTACCTCCTATACCGAGCCAATATATAGGCCGACAGATTCAGTGCCAACTTTACCCCTCTCTCCCCTCTAAGGACCAATCACAATACAGGTAGATTGCCAGGCACCTAGTATTACTGCTGCACAGGTTAAAATAGCACTGTCCAAGGCCAAGAATACAGCTTTTATGGGACCTGACAATATCTCTGGCTGTGTTCTACATGAACTACAGAGTGAATTGGCACCTCACCTGTGTGCCCTGTTCAATCACAACCTCACCTCAGGCTTTGTCCCTACTGAATGGAGCACTGCTAAGTCATCCCTCTCCACAAAGGAGGAGTGACTACAGACCCTTGGAACTACTGCCCCAATAGTCTGACGAGTCTGATATGCAAAGCTATGGAATGCATCATGATAGACCTAATAAACAAAGATATAGGGAATCTCCAAACTCTGGATCCCACACAGTTTAGTTTTGTAAAGGGTAGATCATGCCCGCTCAACTTGGTCGACTTCTTTGAGTCAGTCACCAGAGCTGTGAATGAAGGCAAGATGGTTCATATAGCCTTCCTTGATCTGGCCAAGGCCTTTGATACCATTCCCCACTCGGGAATCATAGAAAAACTCACTAAGCTAGGCATCAACCCCTATATCACTAGGTGGGTTGCAAACTGGCTCACAGAACCCACAGTGTGAAAGTAGCTGACTCCAAGTCAGACTGCCGACCAGTCACGAGCGGACTCCCACAGGGTTCGTTCCTGGGTCCTCTCCTGTTTGGTATCTACTTCTCTGAAGTCTAGGACAACATGAAGGGACTCTATCTGACAAAGTTCACGGACGATTGCAAGTTGGAAGCTATTATTAACTCCCCAAGTGAAGGTTACATCCTACAGAAAGGCTTCACTGAGACCAACGACTGGTGTCAGAACCATGGCTTTAAGCTCAGTGCCAAAAAAATGTGTCATCATCCCCTTTGGGAAAAACCCAGTTCCCATGAATTACTACATTGATGGTAGTCCACTGAACACAGAAGGCATTATAAGAGATTTGGGAACACAGGTTAACGCAACCTCTCTTTTGACCACCACATTGCCACTGTGGTCAGAGAGTCCTTCTATGTGGCAC
Source organism: Protopterus annectens (assembly GCF_019279795.1). Taxonomy (NCBI): domain Eukaryota; kingdom Metazoa; phylum Chordata; order Ceratodontiformes; family Protopteridae; genus Protopterus; species Protopterus annectens. The sequence continues at coordinate 543,381,992 of NC_056749.1, forward strand.
ATCTCATTACTAAGGGTTTTGCATCCAGGAAGAAATAAGTCATTGTCTCCCTGTACTCTTCCCTCATTAGGCCAATCTTCGAGTACAATACCCCATTTGGCATGTACCTCACTAGACACCTGCAACAACTGGAGAGGCTGCATAAGTACCTCACAAAGAGGATCCTACGCCTTAAACACTTGTCCTATATGGACAGACTCAGAAAACTCCAACTATTCTCTGTCTCATATCACCTACTTAGAGGCGACCTCTGCTTGACTTACAAAGCCATGTCTGATCCAGCTCTGTTAGAAATGCTGCATCTAAAGAAATCCCAATCCCTCCGCAACACATGCTCCAGAGACCTCACCCTCATTACTACAATCAACAGAACATACTGGAGGGACAGATTCATAATCCAGAGACTGCCCATGCTATGGAATAGGCTTCCCATACATGTCAAACAGAGCACCTCACTGGACTTCTTCAAGAGAAATCTTGATGAGTGGATGGGAAATAGAAAATTCACCCTGGGGATCATTCCAGTGGCTCTGCTCGACAGAGGCACTGGGAACTAAGGTCGGGTGGCATGATACCAAGGTAATCCTATGGGCTAGGCTTGTAAAGGCTCCAGGGCCATTAGCCTAGTACACACCTACAAACCTATAAATCTATGATGCAGGAAGGACCAACTGAGAGCCTGCAGAGGCTAAAGCTGTCTCCATAACCTGGAAGGCAGGGCCCCTCCAAAGAGGAGTGGGAGCCCAGAACCAAGAAAGACCACCTCGGAACCAAGGTCACACCCCACTCCAAGAGTCTGCTCTCTGAGGCAGGAGCCAGTGAAGGACACGCAGCTGACAAAGTCCCAAAAGCCAAGGTCATCTCAGCATAAAAAACAGGGGCTGATCCAAGACCCTAGGAACCAGCAGCCAAGTCCCGGCCTCAAGAATCTGTCAATTCCGAGGATGGAACCAAAGAAGTCATAGCAACATCCAGTGCTGAGGTAGGGATACCTAACATCACCAGGAGAATCAAAGTGCTGGGCTCTGAAGCTCCAGTGGAAGTCAGAGGAGACAACAGTGTAGGAGTCCTTGGAGAAGATACTTCAACTCCAGAAGGGAGAGAGGCTTGAGAAAGGGCAGGAATACCTCTTGCTGCCAACAGCTGATCCACTAATCTCA